>NC_068968.1:30968154-31028498 GCF_026419915.1 Harpia harpyja
ATCAAAGTAGTGACTGACCAAGGATTAAAAATAAGTGTCATTGATTACTTTTCAAAACTTTCATACATCTCTCTCCAAAACATCCAGTACTGTCAAATATTAGAGACCAAATCTTACACTAGTGAAATGCCAGGACTGATCCCATATGTCAGTTTCTCATCTTTTTATTATAATAATAAAGTCTTTTAATAAGTAGAAATACCCTCCAGCTTGCAATATGATCTGAATTATCAGTCTTCATAATTGGAAAAAAGGACTGGGACAGCTATAAAATGGTTATACAGTAGAAAACAAGGCTTTAACTCACCTCATGTTTTTACACACACACAAACTTGAATATTATTACATAACAAGACATGCCATATTACCATCAGCAGAACGAGTTATTAACTAGCTAACACTGCCCACACTATGCAGCGACAGTACATATCACAGAGAAACCTGTATTTAGTAATCAAACTTAACTAAAGCTAGAGTCCCACAAGAAAAAAATCCTGTACATCACTGTCAAGATCTTAAGACATTTAAATTTAACTTTTCTATCAAATAAGCTTCTCAAAGTGCCATTACTTCAGTATGTAATTCTTAATAGTTCCGTTACAAAAATATGTATTGTCAAGAGTGTAATAAAGTGCTTACTGCTGAGACGACAACACACAAATTGGTGAAAAAAATCCCCAATTTTAATTTACTATTGAAATTTAAACAAGACTCATCTACCCCTAAAGAGAAGTCCACATATCACTTTATTTTCGCTAATAAGCAAGATTAAGTCTTCTACTTGCAGTTCAAAAAGAAAAGGCTACACTTCAAAACAGTTTTACAGTAATATTCAACCAGTAGCTAGATGTGTTAACAACAGTAGAACAAACTTTGTGCAAAGAACCTCAGCTGTTTTTTCCTTTTATAGTATGTCACTTTTCTTGCAAGTTATTTCAAGTTCATAAATTTGACAGTATAATTGCAGAAGATCATAGGACTTCGATTAAATAGGTGATCACTGAATCCAATAAAGAATGATCGACAGAGACTAGTGATACTCCTAATATCCAAAGGAAAACATTACTTAATGAATTTTCCAGAAAGTATATCTTCAACAGGTTGAACAATGGTATAAGATTTACAACAATATTAAATTGCTTAAGCTTAAAATCAGAGTTTCCATTGCAAGGGTACTGCTTCATATTTCCTTACAGACATGGAAATTACCTTTTACAGCATAAAAAGATTTTCCTCCTCCTCCTCACAAAAGCACACCCCTTTAAGTCCAAGAGGAAAAGAGTCTATGCAGCTACATTAGAAGAAAAAAAGCAGTTACCAGCAAAAAGGTCTTCTCTATCATCATCTGGCATGACTTCTGCTGGCTTTGGACCATTAAAGTTTGTGCTGAGGTCTTCTGCAGGAAGACTTGCTGGCTCTGGAGATGAAGGACTTGACTGTTAAAAAAAAAAAAAAAAAAAAAAAAAGTGAATAGCAGAGAACCAGTTGTCACATATCAGTATATAAGTATTGCAATAAACATTCTTTCATTGCAAAGAAACAAAGCAAGATGTACAGAAAGGAAGCCCAGTAAGCTGTTTCCATTTCCTACTCCTAGTGGGATAACAACGAACAAAGGATACAAACTAGTCAGCAGCTCTTTTCATTTCTGTCAGGAAAAAAAGTAAATAACTTTCCTCAAGTTTAATTTACATGAAAAACTGCTACAGGAAATATCTAGAATAAGTTTGTTAGCATTCTGAATGTAGTTTGATTACGAAGGTCCTTTTGGAAAGGCTTATATTTAGATTTTTCTACATAGAAAAAATTACTAAACAAAAAAGTCTCCAAGCGCTCCATACTAGTTTTCAGAGATTAAGTGAACAAGTTAGCTCCATTCAAACAATACACAGCTGCTTGCAGCCATAAGAAATTTCAAAAAGTTTCATTTATTTTTAACTGTTCATAATATACACGAAATTTATATTTTGTTGGAACAAAGTTAGGCGAGTTAACAAAATCTCCTCTTATAAAAACAAATGCTAACACTGAAACCATTTGGAAGAATTATTAGCAATCTTACAGCTTTTCCACTGCTTAGCTTAGCCAAATTATAGGTAAAAACACAACAGCATGTCTTCTGTGAGGTGCAAAAAGAATGAAAGCAAGAAAAAAAGGAAAAAAAAAAAAAGGAGGGGGGGGCAAGAACAGAAATTAATCACAAAAAAATCAAGGGGACAGCTCCAAGATTAAAACAGTTTGGAACCCTCTCAAAGCACCATAACCTTCACATAAATTGGCTTTGGACCTCACTGTCACCTGCCATGCTCTCCTCTCTAGTTAATCAGCAAACAAACATATGATCAGGATTAAGTCAGCTCTGGTTTTAATAGAGCTGCCATTGCCATTTAGAAACAGCTACTTCATGAATATTATAGGACTACAACACCACTACAACACTCAAATACATAAGTTTAATTAGACCCACACCATGACATAATCATTCTTCTCTGGACTAAGGTGCCCTGTACGCTTAAGTTAAACAATCTAGCTTTAAGCTAGGGAGAAGTTCAAACTCAATCTTTGTAATCTCTTCCTTCCAAATTTGCTAGAAATTCACAAGAGCAGGGTTCTTTCCTAAGCACTCTAGTTGATTAAAAGTCAAAAAAAGCTTTGTCTTCAAAGTTTCTCTAAGCAGTGAGGCTTCCCTTTGCTACTTAACTACTTTTTTTCCAAATAAACTGACTACAAAAACAAAGCGGCACAACAGAACTGTCAACCAAACCACTCAATACAGAGAAAGTGCATTTCTTCACCAGTTTTTCCAGCTATAGAAGTTTTCAGTAACTATTTTTAATCATTAAGATGAGGACTTTTCATTGTTAGACTGTGGTTTAGGCATTAATTCTATCACATCTCTTGGGGGTTTAATTCAAGAGCACATCAATAAAGAAATTATGTTTTATTGCAGTTTTTCTGAAAGTACAAACAAGACTCCAATAATACACACTGTACCACACACAGATGTACAGAAGTCTATTAAAATAGTTCTTGACAACTGCAGGTTCACAAATCACATCATTTGTTATTCCTTCACAGTATTTTTCCACAGATTTTTTTTTGTAGCATTGCACAGATTATCTATAAAAGGAAAAAAAAAAAAAAAACCACACCAAAAACTTTTTAAGCTACTTCAGAGAAGGCAAGTGTCTTTAAAAAAACACATTTAAGAGCCTCTTTACTTACTGACCTTTTTAAGGACAGACAACAGTCGGAGCAAAACAAAGAAATATGCACTGATCCTATTACTGTAAAGGTCAGGGACAGGAAACTTCAGGAAAAGAGGAACACAAACAATTTTCTTTTTAAATGGATAACTGTGTACAGGGAGAACAAAGTTTTCCATAAGAGACTAGTACAGGTGAAACATGGCCACGACTTAGAAAAAAGTTCCCACTTTAACAAACACATGAGCATTTTTCAGAACTAGGAAGTATTTACACATTCAGTTGTAGTGGGGGGTTTTTATTAGATTCCTGACATGGAAAGCAAGAGTGGTTTATAGATGTATTCACCACACATTTTTAGATCTTTCAGACTCTTGATTTCTCTGAACAATTGCAGGTGTGATACTTGGAGAAAGACTTTTCCGTGGGGTTTTTTTTGACAGGAGAAAGACTTAGCTGAGGGCCCCGGAGGGCCCCTGGTGAGGTGACTCTCCCCACCAGAAGGCAAGGGCCAAGGAGCCGCCGCTCCCAGAGAACAGAGCGGCGAGGGCCGCAGCTCGAGGCCGAGATGGGGGTGGGAAGGGACCCCTGGTAGTCAGGGAGGGCCTGATGGGCGCCAGCACCATCACACTCCACCGCAGGGGTCTGGGCAACGGCTGGGCCCCGCAGTAATAGACTGCACCAGGGAAGGAGAGAGGGCGGTTGCAGGACGAGCGGGCTCTCACCTCCAAAGTGGACACGGGACTAGCAAAGACGTTCTTGCCATCCTCCAGCACCTCGAAGTCGACGGGCCGTACACCCGCCAATAGCGGAGACTGTCTCTCCGCCGCCATCTTCCCCTCCAGCCTGGGTCACCAGCCCCAGCCTCCTGCTCTCACGTGACACCCCAACCCCCGCCTCCTCGCGCCACGTGATTGGAAGAGCTAGGAAAGGAGGCGGGGGGGAAAAGGGGTAGTAGGCGCGTCTGCATCGCTGCAGCTCGCACATTATTAACGGTACGTCACTGCACGCAACTTGCCCAGCTTTTGGTTTCTCTCCCCTTCCTATGAAAGGAGACAGCTGTAGGTGCACCATGTTAGGGCATCTAGATAAGTCGAGAAGCTGGACGTTTGCTGGTAGCTGTCATTTGAAATTGTTACTGTGATAAAATAGTTTAATAAGGCTGGTCATTTTTGTTTAAATCCAACAAAGTCTTCCTTCTCATAAAACACAAAGTCTGTGTCCCAAAATGTTTGTATTTTAGGAATCTCATCCATATATATGGTTGTTACTGTCACAAAACTTTTGAAACTGCCCTGTGCCAACTAAGGAGAGAAGCTAGGACACAAAGTATAGAATTACAAGAGTAATTCTTTTATTCACGCACATGAGGTGTCCCATTCAAATTGGGGCACCCCAAATGTGGTTTTACACGTGGTTCTTATATGTTTCAAGCATTCAGTTACAACATGATTTGACTAATCATTACTTAACGCACACACTGCTGTTTTGCAAAGCAACTATAATTATATGGCATAATTCTAAAATTCTGGAGATGGCTGAACACCTGCCTGCGATGGGAAGTAGTGAATGAATTCCTTGTTTTGCTTTGCTTGTAAGCGCGGCTTCTGCTTTACCTATTAAACTGTCTTTATCTCAACCCACGAGTTTTCTCACTTTTACCCTTCCGATTCTCTCCCCCATCCCACCACGGGGGAAGTGAGCGAGCGGCTGTGTGGGGCTTAATTGCTGGCTGGGGTTAAACCATGACAGTCCTTCTTGGCGCCTAACGTGGGGCTCGAAGGGTTCAAGATAACGACAAATTTGATTGGAATGTGCTAGATCGAATTTATAGCTGTTATTGCTGTTTAGCTATTAATTGACAGGCTCCTGTGCTTGCCACAGGGCTTGCTTGCCTTACTGTAAATTAGAGCCTAGTGCTTGTTAGTGGCTGCTTTTTGCTTTCGCTGCTTGCTGTACTGCTGATCATCTTATTCTGCAGTGCCTGGGAACATTTTGATAACAGCAATGGTGACGTGCCTGGGCTGGCAGATGGCCAGGGCATCGCTGCTGTTTCTGTGCTGCTGTACTGGACAGGATGGAACTCCAGTGTGAACTCGAGTCGAAGGGACTGTGACCTATGGATCAGTCCACGCAGGAGCAGGACACCCCAAAGTGTCTGTGATCGTGCATAAGTCCACGCCAGAGCAGGTGCATCTCGAAACGTCTGTGGCCGTGGTTATGTCTGTGCCGCAGCAGGTATACCTCTGAAGGGATTATGGCCCAAGGATAAGTCCACGCTGGAGAAGGCACACCTCGAAGCATCTGTGGCTGTGGATAAGTCCATGCTGTAGCAGGTACACCTTGAAGCATCCGTGGCTGTGCATGAGGTCATGCTGGAGCACCTCAAAGCGTGTGGCCATGGATAAACCCACGACGGAGCAGGTACACCCCCTGGAGGGACTGCAGCCATAGGTAAGGCTATGTTGGAGCAGGTTTACTTCTGAAGGGACTGTGGCTGTGGGTAAGGCCATGCTGGAGCAGTTATATTTCTGAAGGCATTGCGGCCCATGGAGAAGGCCATGCTGGAACAAGTGCACCTCAAAGCGGCTGTGGCTGTGGATAAGTCTATGCCACAGCAGGTATAGCTCTGGAGAGACTGTGGCTCATAGATAAGGCTCCACTCGGAGCAGGTACACCCTTAAGGGGACTGCAGTCTGTGGATAAGTGCAAGCCAGAGCAGGGGCAAGGGGAGGAGTTCATTGCAATGTTAAACCCAATGGTCTGGTCCAAAGGGACCAGAGGTGGAGATTGTAATGCAAATACTTTTAAATTGTTGTAACCCATGATTTGAGTTGCATGTTCTAGGAATTACTATAGCAGGAACCGCCTGAACCAGTGGAGGACAAGCCTTACAAGAAGCAGTGCGAGTGCAGCAGTGACCCGACCAGAGCTGGCTTTGGTGCCCAATAACTCCACGAAAGACACCACCTCTCCTGTCCTGAGTGACCACCATAACAGATGGAGCCCAAAGTCATGGACTAAATGAACTCAATGGACATTTTGTGGACATTTGTGGACATTTTATGGACATTTTACAGGGGTGGTCCATAGACTAAAGGGATGAATGATATCTGTGTATTATATCAAAGGATGGGAAGGGGGGTGGTCGTTAATGAGGTTGTATTGGATAGTGTGGGACCTGAGCATGATGTAAATGGTATGGAAAAAGGGGTGGAGAATGTGCTGGGTTTGGCTGGGATAGAGTTAATTTTCTCCGTAGTAGCTAGTATGGGGCTATGTTTTGGTTTTGTGATGAAAACAGTGTTGATAATACAGAGATGTTTTCATTATTGCTGAGCAGTGCTTACAGAGTCAAGGCCTTTTCTGCTCCTCATACCACTCCGCCAGTGAGTAGGCTAGGGGTGCACAAAAAGTTGGGAGGGGACACAGCTGGGACAGCTGACCCCAACAGACCAAAGGGATATTCCATACCATATGATGTCATGCTCAGCATATAAAACTGGGGGAAGAAGGAGGAAGTGGGGGACATTCAGAGTGATGGTGTTTGTCTTCCCAAGTAACCGTTACGCGTGATGGAGCCCTGCTTTCCTCGAGATGACTGAACACCTGCCTGCCGATGGGAAGTAGTGAATTAATTCCTTGTTTTGCTTTGCTTGCGTGCGCAGCTTTTGCTTTACCTATTAAACTGTCTTTATCTCAACCCATGAGTTTTCTCACTTTTGCCCTTCTGATTCTCTCCCCCATCCCACCGGGGGGGGGAGTGAGTGAGCGGCTGTGTGGTGCTTTGTTGCTGGCTGGGGTTAAACCATGACAGGCATCATCATCCATCTGCTTCTTTCTTGATCTAAACATCCCTGGAGTCAGTCTTGCTACAGTTACTTATCTATGATGCCAGATGATGGGAGGGTTTCACAGGGCTGTTAGAGGAGCTAGGATGCTGGCATTATCTCTCGGTAGTCCAGGGGTATCCTTTATTCTTCAGGGTGGGGGCTGTCCTTCTCCTCCTTGCAATGAGTTGGGGTCCTTTAGTCATGCTTTACTTAACCATGACTGTGCAGTATACAATGTAAACTCTCTCTCTCTCTCTCTCTCTCCCCTAAGAAAGTTCATACAATTCCATACTATAAAGACTAATTGGTACAATAGTTAGGGAATGAGATTTTCCTAACATTATCCTGAGTAATCTCATTTCTTTCAACAGAACTCAAATGGATAAAGCGCAGCTGCTTACATGGTTTAAGATAAGATCTTTCTCAGGGGATGAGGATTAGAAGTATTATGTCCTATTCTTGCAGACCAGTCATTTAACCAAGTGCAGTAGTATTCACAATCACTAAAGCAGTTTTTCTCATGTAAATAAAGTATTTGCAGGCCATCTCCCTATATTACTATTTCTAAATTGTTTTTCTTTTTCTCTCTGGGACTTAGCTCACAAATTCTTAAATTCTTCCAAAAAGTCAGATGTCAATAGTGTCTAGATAGTAAGCATTAGCTAATATACCTATACTTCATTTGAACTGTTGTTGTTGTTTCTGTTATATTGAAGACAAGTTTTTAAAAGTATCTTTTGAGTTTCAATTTGGTCAAAGTACAGCATTCATCCACTCAGCACTTTGTGAGGACTTTGTTAATATTTGCTGTATTAAAGTTAGTTTCTAAACTTTGTCCAATGGATAATAGGAAGAATGAGTCTTGTTCTACAGACTGTAGGCTCTTTGGGGCAAAGGCTGCATCTCTCCAGCGTTTGCAAAGTGCCTAATAAAGACTAAAAGGAAAGGATACAGTCATACATACTGTTTTCTTTCAGCCTCTTTCCAATCACATAATGAGAAAGTCATAAATATATAAATAGAAATCTGTGTCATCTTGAAACCATGGAAATGTCATGCATAATTTTATCTGTACTGCTCAAGCTTGAGATGCAAGAAGTTGTTGTGGAGAGTTCTCTCCTTGGAGATTCTGACTGCTGAGTTTAGAAAGAATGTCTCTCATTCCTGCTGACATCTGAGGAAGTTTCAGGCCTCATTTCTTGGCACGAGGTCATTGAGTGAGACTTTACAAATCTGCCACTCACTAAATTTGTGTTTTGGAACTCCGAATTACCAATTGCAAATAACAAAGAAGTTTTCAAATAGAAGAGATTTATGACATTGGAAGTTCTAACAAAAGGGACAATATCTCTTCTTAGACTAATAAATGTAGATGGAAAAGGAACAGGCAAACTTTTGGGTATTTCATCAGGTCTGAAAAAGTTGTCCACTACTCTAATAAAAGACATATCTTGAGACCAACATAGATAGCTACAATAACGCTGTTACTGTAAGATCTAATAGCTTGCTTCTCATTTATCAGATTTGATAGGGAATGGGACATTTTCCAGCATATCCATGTTTCCTTTTTCTTCACAAAATAAAAATAGTAGTGACGCTTTGGTTGTGTAGATATGAGATGAATTATACTCTATTCACATTTTTACTCTATACTTAGACTCAACCCATTGCTCTTTATTATATCTCTAAATCATTTTCAGAGTTCTTTTTAAGATGTAAAAATGTAGACTAAGAAACTGAAATAATCTATTCCAAATACACAAACATTTTTCATCCAGAAGCATACTTCTCTGGCCTCTATGTTTTTTGTGGATGGCACTACCCTTATATCCTTACTGCCTTTCTAATTTTTTGTAGTATTCCTGTTTTGATCTTCTGTTTCTGGAAGCTTCTCAAATAACTGGCATGTACACATTTTATCTAGAAATTATGATTCAACCACTTTGGGAATAATTGTGTACCCTTTGACATTAAAACATTAAAATATCTAATCATAATTTTAGTTGCTGTGATTAGGAAGATCAAATAATATATACTATTTTCTTTAAATTTCTGGCAAGTGTACTAATTTAGCATAGCACTTAGGTGTTTAATGGTTTTCCACTAGACTGACTATTTTTTTGACTTCTTCAAGATTCACACCCATCTCTAATGTTCATATGGCTAGACTATAAATCAACTCTGAAATACCTTTAAGTAGTCATCTATCACACCGAGTATGCTACAGAAGCAGAATAAAGTAAAAAGCTGTGAAAGGCAAGGCACTAACTGCAATACGACTTGCTTAGAAGAATGAACACTACCTGAGACTATGAGCTTTTACCTCAGGGTCAATGTGACCTAAAGACCTGACCTAAGCCAGCTCTCACTGTCTGAGAACACCCCATACCAATGATAAAACAATAGAAGATTTACCCTTCAATGAAATCGGACATATAACCATGGCCAAAACTGCAATCGACCAGAAGCCAGGATAAACCCCCCCACACCTGCACAGGACATCGGTTTAGAACAATGAAGATGAACACACCACTGACCATACGTCCACGCCACCTGCACGGGACAAGTACACACAGATTACGCAAGCAATAGTAACTGATCAGCCCACCCCTTAACGTGAGTAATTTGATTGGTCTATGCAACTGTATTTTAACATATATAAACCCTGGTTTCCTTTTTATTGGGGTCGTCCATGCATTAGGCTGGGGCACTGTTGCAGAAGAATTATTGAGATGAGTCATCGTCGTGGAGTTAACCAAAAGGTTTTATTAAACAACGATTAAACGATGATTAAATGGCGGTCAAGCACTCTACTACTTACTACATGTCTAATAATTAAGCCATAGCTTGATGTGTAAAAAATGTCACTGACCTCGCTGTAGACATCAGATGCTGGGTAAGGGATCTCTCAGACCTGAGGGTAACCTTGAGAGGCATCCCTACTCAAGGGGAGATCACCGCTGCACGGCCAGCTGCTATGGAGGGAGAACTCAATGGAGCCTGATGGCTGCAGATATTTATAGCGTAAAGTGGTTGGCTCGTAGTCAGGTTCTCTGCTATGTTCATGCAGTTTCTGCCGCTTGTCAGCCCAGTCTCCAGCCAAACCGTTTTTGTGGGTTTGGTGCTGGGTTCTCGCCGATAGCCTTACACAATAGGATTAACTTTGGTTAGACCTACTTGTTGAGCATCTGCCTGGACCAAAGTTCAGTTAGTTCAAACAGGAGGAGTGCACCCATCACCCTATGCTGGTCACAGCTGATTCCAGCCATCTTAACAATGGACCTACCACAGGCCAAAGCTGAGCCAGAGAAGTTTGTGGTGCCTCTATGAAAACATATTTAAGAAAGGGCGGTAAATATCAAGGGAAAAAAGAAACAAGGCCAGAACAGTAGGGGGAACTCCACGCTGGAGCAGGTACACCCCTGAAGGGACTGCAGCCTGTGGAGGAACCCATGCTGGAGCAGAGGAAATGAGTAGAAGGAAAGAGCAGCAGAAGATAAGAGTAAGGAACAAGGAGTGGCAAAAAGAAACCATTGTGTCCTGACCCCAACCTCCTGCACCACCTGTGGCCTCACTGTGAAGAGACTGAGTGTAAGATGCACTGATAACAAGGGGAGTGGGGACTATGAAGGGGGGACAAGAGGTGTCTGGACTGAAGTTGAGCCTGGGAAAGGCGGAGGAAAAGTGTTTTCCTTAACTGTTTGTCTTCCCCCCCCCCCCCAATACCCAAATCAGTAATTAAATGTTTTAAATTAAGTTAAATTGCTCAAGTTGAGTCTGTTTTGCCCACAACAGCCAAAAGGTGTCCATACAGGAAAATTACTGCTCCAGTTTCTATTGGGCAGAATAGAAGGGCTGATATTACTTCTGACCCTGATGAAGGGACTTCTGGTTTGCAGTGTTGTGGTTTAACCCCAGCCAGCAACTAAGCACCACACAGCCGCTCACTCACTCCCCCCCCCGGTGGGTGTTGGGGGGGGGGGGGGGGAAGACAAACAGTTAAGGAAAACACTTTTCCTCCGCCTTTCCCAGGCTCAACTTCAGTCCAGACACCTCTTGTCCCCCCTTCATAGTCCCCACTCCCCTTGTTATCAGTGCATCTTACACTCAGTCTCTTCACAGTGAGGCCACAGGTGGTGCAGGAGGTTGGGGTCAGGACACAATGGTTTCTTTTTGCCACTCCTTGTTCCTTACTCTTATCTTCTGCTGCTCTTTCCTTCTACTCATTTCCTCTGCTCCAGCATGGGTTCCTCCACAGGCTGCAGTCCCTTCAGGGGTGTACCTGCTCCAGCGTGGAGTTCCCCCTACTGTTCTGGCCTTGTTTCTTTTTTCCCTTGATATTTACCGCCCTTTCTTAAATATGTTTTCATAGAGGCACCACAAACTTCTCTGGCTCAGCTTTGGCCTGTGGTAGGTCCATTGTTAAGATGGCTGGAATCAGCTGTGACCAGCATAGGGTGATGGGTGCACTCCTCCTGTTTGAACTAACTGAACTTTGGTCCAGGCAGATGCTCAACAAGTAGGTCTAACCAAAGTTAATCCTATTGTGTAAGGCTATCGGCGAGAACCCAGCACCAAACCCACAAAAACGGTTTGGCTGGAGACTGGGCTGACAAGCGGCAGAAACTGCATGAACATAGCAGAGAACCTGACTACGAGCCAACCACTTTACGCTATAAATATCTGCAGCCATCAGGCTCCATTGAGTTCTCCCTCCATAGCAGCTGGCCGTGCAGCGGTGATCTCCCCTTGAGTAGGGATGCCTCTCAAGGTTACCCTCAGGTCTGAGAGATCCCTTACCCAGCATCTGATGTCTACAGCGAGGTCAGTGACATTTTTTACACATCAAGCTATGGCTTAATTATTAGACATGTAGTAAGTAGTAGAGTGCTTGACCGCCATTTAATCATCGTTTAATCGTTGTTTAATAAAACCTTTTGGTTAACTCCACGACGATGACTCATCTCAATAATTCTTCTGCAACAGTGCCCCAGCCTAATGCATGGACGACCCCAATAAAAAGGAAACCAGGGTTTATATATGTTAAAATACAGTTGCATAGACCAATCAAATTACTCACGTTAAGGGGTGGGCTGATCAGTTACTATTGCTTGCGTAATCTGTGTGTACTTGTCCCGTGCAGGTGGCGTGGACGTATGGTCAGTGGTGTGTTCATCTTCATTGTTCTAAACCGATGTCCTGTGCAGGTGTGGGGGGGTTTATCCTGGCTTCTGGTCGATTGCAGTTTTGGCCATGGTTATATGTCCGATTTCATTGAAGGGTAAATCTTCTATTGTTTTATCATTGGTATGGGGTGTTCTCAGACAGTGAGAGCTGGCTTAGGTCAGGTCTTTAGGTCACATTGACCCTGAGGTAAAAGCTCATAGTCTCAGGTAGTGTTCATTCTTCTAAGCAAGTCGTATTGCAGTTAGTGCCTTGCCTTTCACAGCTTTTTACTTTATTCTGCTTCTGTAGCATACTCGGTGTGATAGATGACTACTTAAAGGTATTTCAGAGTTGATTTATAGTCTAGCCATATGAACATTAGAGATGGGTGTGAATCTTGAAGAAGTCAAAAAAATAGTCAGTCTAGTGGAAAACCATTAAACACCTAAGTGCTATGCTAAATTAGTACACTTGCCAGAAATTTAAAGAAAATAGTATATATTATTTGATCTTCCTAATCACAGCAACTAAAATTATGATTAGATATTTTAATGTTTTAATGTCAAAGGGTACACAATTATTCCCAAAGTGGTTGAATCATAATTTCTAGATAAAATGTGTACATGCCAGTTATTTGAGAAGCTTCCAGAAACAGAAGATCAAAACAGGAATACTACAAAAAATTAGAAAGGCAGTAAGGATATAAGGGTAGTGCCATCCACAAAAAACATAGAGGCCAGAGAAGTATGCTTCTGGATGAAAAATGTTTGTGTATTTGGAATAGATTATTTCAGTTTCTTAGTCTACATTTTTACATCTTAAAAAGAACTCTGAAAATGATTTAGAGATATAATAAAGAGCAATGGGTTGAGTCTAAGTATAGAGTAAAAATGTGAATAGAGTATAATTCATCTCATATCTACACAACCAAAGCGTCACTACTATTTTTATTTTGTGAAGAAAAAGGAAACATGGATATGCTGGAAAATGTCCCATTCCCTATCAAATCTGATAAATGAGAAGCAAGCTATTAGATCTTACAGTAACAGCGTTATTGTAGCTATCTATGTTGGTCTCAAGATATGTCTTTTATTAGAGTAGTGGACAACTTTTTCAGACCTGATGAAATACCCAAAAGTTTGCCTGTTCCTTTTCCATCTACATTTATTAGTCTAAGAAGAGATATTGTCCCTTTTGTTAGAACTTCCAATGTCATAAATCTCTTCTATTTGAAAACTTCTTTGTTATTTGCAATTGGTAATTCGGAGTTCCAAAACACAAATTTAGTGAGTGGCAGATTTGTAAAGTCTCACTCAATGACCTCGTGCCAAGAAATGAGGCCTGAAACTTCCTCAGATGTCAGCAGGAATGAGAGACATTCTTTCTAAACTCAGCAGTCAGAATCTCCAAGGAGAGAACTCTCCACAACAACTTCTTGCATCTCAAGCTTGAGCAGTACAGATAAAATTATGCATGACATTTCCATGGTTTCAAGATGACACAGATTTCTATTTATATATTTATGACTTTCTCATTATGTGATTGGAAAGAGGCTGAAAGAAAACAGTATGTATGACTGTATCCTTTCCTTTTAGTCTTTATTAGGCACTTTGCAAACGCTGGAGAGATGCAGCCTTTGCCCCAAAGAGCCTACAGTCTGTAGAACAAGACTCATTCTTCCTATTATCCATTGGACAAAGTTTAGAAACTAACTTTAATACAGCAAATATTAACAAAGTCCTCACAAAGTGCTGAGTGGATGAATGCTGTACTTTGACCAAATTGAAACTCAAAAGATACTTTTAAAAACTTGTCTTCAATATAACAGAAACAACAACAACAGTTCAAATGAAGTATAGGTATATTAGCTAATGCTTACTATCTAGACACTATTGACATCTGACTTTTTGGAAGAATTTAAGAATTTGTGAGCTAAGTCCCAGAGAGAAAAAGAAAAACAATTTAGAAATAGTAATATAGGGAGATGGCCTGCAAATACTTTATTTACATGAGAAAAACTGCTTTAGTGATTGTGAATACTACTGCACTTGGTTAAATGACTGGTCTGCAAGAATAGGACATAATACTTCTAATCCTCATCCCCTGAGAAAGATCTTATCTTAAACCATGTAAGCAGCTGCGCTTTATCCATTTGAGTTCTGTTGAAAGAAATGAGATTACTCAGGATAATGTTAGGAAAATCTCATTCCCTAACTATTGTACCAATTAGTCTTTATAGTATGGAATTGTATGAACTTTCTTAGGGGAGAGAGAGAGAGAGAGAGAGAGTTTACATTGTATACTGCACAGTCATGGTTAAGTAAAGCATGACTAAAGGACCCCAACTCATTGCAAGGAGGAGAAGGACAGCCCCCACCCTGAAGAATAAAGGATACCCCTGGACTACCGAGAGATAATGCCAGCATCCTAGCTCCTCTAACAGCCCTGTGAAACCCTCCCATCATCTGGCATCATAGATAAGTAACTGTAGCAAGACTGACTCCAGGGATGTTTAGATCAAGAAAGAAGCAGATGGATGATGATGCCTGTCATGGTTTAACCCCAGCCAGCAACAAAGCACCACACAGCCGCTCACTCACTCCCCCCCCCGGTGGGATGGGGGAGAGAATCAGAAGGGCAAAAGTGAGAAAACTCATGGGTTGAGATAAAGACAGTTTAATAGGTAAAGCAAAAGCTGCGCACGCAAGCAAAGCAAAACAAGGAATTAATTCACTACTTCCCATCGGCAGGCAGGTGTTCAGTCATCTCGAGGAAAGCAGGGCTCCATCACGCGTAACGGTTACTTGGGAAGACAAACACCATCACTCTGAATGTCCCCCACTTCCTCCTTCTTCCCCCAGTTTTATATGCTGAGCATGACATCATATGGTATGGAATATCCCTTTGGTCTGTTGGGGTCAGCTGTCCCAGCTGTGTCCCCTCCCAACTTTTTGTGCACCCCTAGCCTACTCACTGGCGGAGTGGTATGAGGAGCAGAAAAGGCCTTGACTCTGTAAGCACTGCTCAGCAATAATGAAAACATCTCTGTATTATCAACACTGTTTTCATCACAAAACCAAAACATAGCCCCATACTAGCTACTACGGAGAAAATTAACTCTATCCCAGCCAAACCCAGCACATTCTCCACCCCTTTTTCCATACCATTTACATCATGCTCAGGTCCCACACTATCCAATACAACCTCATTAACGACCACCCCCCTTCCCATCCTTTGATATAATACACAGATATCATTCATCCCTTTAGTCTATGGACCACCCCTGTAAAATGTCCATAAAATGTCCACAAATGTCCACAAAATGTCCATTGAGTTCATTTAGTCCATGACTTTGGGCTCCATCTGTTATGGTGGTCACTCAGGACAGGAGAGGTGGTGTCTTTCGTGGAGTTATTGGGCACCAAAGCCAGCTCTGGTCGGGTCACTGCTGCACTCGCACTGCTTCTTGTAAGGCTTGTCCTCCACTGGTTCAGGCGGTTCCTGCTATAGTAATTCCTAGAACATGCAACTCAAATCATGGGTTACAACAATTTAAAAGTATTTGCATTACAATCTCCACCTCTGGTCCCTTTGGACCAGACCATTGGGTTTAACATTGCAATGAACTCCTCCCCTTGCCCCTGCTCTGGCTTGCACTTATCCACAGACTGCAGTCCCTTAAGGGTGTACCTGCTCCGAGTGGAGCCTTATCTATGAGCCACAGTCTCTCCAGAGCTATACCTGCTGTGGCATAGACTTATCCACAGCCACAGCCGCTTTGAGGTGCACTTGTTCCAGCATGGCCTTCTCCATGGGCCGCAATGCCTTCAGAAATATAACTGCTCCAGCATGGCCTTACCCACAGCCACAGTCCCTTCAGAAGTAAACCTGCTCCAACATAGCCTTACCTATGGCTGCAGTCCCTCCAGGGGTGTACCTGCTCCGTCGTGGGTTTATCCATGGCCACACGCTTTGAGGTGCTCCAGCATGACCTCATGCACAGCCACGGATGCTTCAAGGTGTACCTGCTACAGCATGGACTTATCCACAGCCACAGATGCTTCGAGGTGTGCCTTCTCCAGCGTGGACTTATCCTTGGGCCATAATCCCTTCAGAGGTATACCTGCTGCGGCACAGACATAACCACGGCCACAGACGTTTCGAGATGCACCTGCTCTGGCGTGGACTTATGCACGATCACAGACACTTTGGGGTGTCCTGCTCCTGCGTGGACTGATCCATAGGTCACAGTCCCTTCGACTCGAGTTCACACTGGAGTTCCATCCTGTCCAGTACAGCAGCACAGAAACAGCAGCGATGCCCTGGCCATCTGCCAGCCCAGGCACGTCACCATTGCTGTTATCAAAATGTTCCCAGGCACTGCAGAATAAGATGATCAGCAGTACAGCAAGCAGCGAAAGCAAAAAGCAGCCACTAACAAGCACTAGGCTCTAATTTACAGTAAGGCAAGCAAGCCCTGTGGCAAGCACAGGAGCCTGTCAATTAATAGCTAAACAGCAATAACAGCTATAAATTCGATCTAGCACATTCCAATCAAATTTGTCGTTATCTTGAACCCTTCGAGCCCCACGTTAGGCGCCAAGAAGGACTGTCATGGTTTAACCCCAGCCAGCAATTAAGCCCCACACAGCCGCTCGCTCACTTCCCCCGTGGTGGGATGGGGGAGAGAATCGGAAGGGTAAAAGTGAGAAAACTCGTGGGTTGAGATAAAGACAGTTTAATAGGTAAAGCAGAAGCCGCGCTTACAAGCAAAGCAAAACAAGGAATTCATTCACTACTTCCCATCGCAGGCAGGTGTTCAGCCATCTCCAGAATTTTAGAATTATGCCATATAATTATAGTTGCTTTGCAAAACAGCAGTGTGTGCGTTAAGTAATGATTAGTCAAATCATGTTGTAACTGAATGCTTGAAACATATAAGAACCACGTGTAAAACCACATTTGGGGTGCCCCAATTTGAATGGGACACCTCATGTGCGTGAATAAAAGAATTACTCTTGTAATTCTATACTTTGTGTCCTAGCTTCTCTCCTTAGTTGGCACAGGGCAGTTTCAAAAGTTTTGTGACAGTAACAACCATATATATGGATGAGATTCCTAAAATACAAACATTTTGGGACACAGACTTTGTGTTTTATGAGAAGGAAGACTTTGTTGGATTTAAACAAAAATGACCAGCCTTATTAAACTATTTTATCACAGTAACAATTTCAAATGACAGCTACCAGCAAACGTCCAGCTTCTCGACTTATCTAGATGCCCTAACATGGTGCACCTACAGCTGTCTCCTTTCATAGGAAGGGGAGAGAAACCAAAAGCTGGGCAAGTTGCGTGCAGTGACGTACCGTTAATAATGTGCGAGCTGCAGCGATGCAGACGCGCCTACTACCCCTTTTCCCCCCGCCTCCTTTCCTAGCTCTTCCAATCACGTGGCGCGAGGAGGCGGGGGTTGGGGTGTCACGTGAGAGCAGGAGGCTGGGGCTGGTGACCCAGGCTGGAGGGGAAGATGGCGGCGGAGAGACAGTCTCCGCTATTGGCGGGTGTACGGCCCGTCGACTTCGAGGTGCTGGAGGATGGCAAGAACGTCTTTGCTAGTCCCGTGTCCACTTTGGAGGTGAGAGCCCGCTCGTCCTGCAACCGCCCTCTCTCCTTCCCTGGTGCAGTCTATTACTGCGGGGCCCAGCCGTTGCCCAGACCCCTGCGGTGGAGTGTGATGGTGCTGGCGCCCATCAGGCCCTCCCTGACTACCAGGGGTCCCTTCCCACCCCCATCTCGGCCTCGAGCTGCGGCCCTCGCCGCTCTGTTCTCTGGGAGCGGCGGCTCCTTGGCCCTTGCCTTCTGGTGGGGAGAGTCACCTCACCAGGGGCCCTCCGGGGCCCTCAGCTAAGTCTTTCTCCTGTCAAAAAAAACCCCACGGAAAAGTCTTTCTCCAAGTATCACACCTGCAATTGTTCAGAGAAATCAAGAGTCTGAAAGATCTAAAAATGTGTGGTGAATACATCTATAAACCACTCTTGCTTTCCATGTCAGGAATCTAATAAAAACCCCCCACTACAACTGAATGTGTAAATACTTCCTAGTTCTGAAAAATGCTCATGTGTTTGTTAAAGTGGGAACTTTTTTCTAAGTCGTGGCCATGTTTCACCTGTACTAGTCTCTTATGGAAAAACTTTGTTCTCCCTGTACACAGTTATCCATTTAAAAAGAAAATTGTTTGTGTTCCTCTTTTCCTGAAGTTTCCTGTCCCTGACCTTTACAGTAATAGGATCAGTGCATATTTCTTTGTTTTGCTCCGACTGTTGTCTGTCCTTAAAAAGGTCAGTAAGTAAAGAGGCTCTTAAATGTGTTTTTTAAAGACACTTGCCTTCTCTGAAGTAGCTTAAAAAGTTTTTGGTGTGGTTTTTTTTTTTTTTTTTCCTTTTATAGATAATCTGTGCAATGCTACAAAAAAAAATCTGTGGAAAAATACTGTGAAGGAATAACAAATGATGTGATTTGTGAACCTGCAGTTGTCAAGAACTATTTTAATAGACTTCTGTACATCTGTGTGTGGTACAGTGTGTATTATTGGAGTCTTGTTTTGTACTTTCAGAAAAACTGCAATAAAACATAATTTCTTTATTGATGTGCTCTTGAATTAAACCCCCAAGAGATGTGATAGAATTAATGCCTAAACCACAGTCTAACAATGAAAAGTCCTCATCTTAATGATTAAAAATAGTTACTGAAAACTTCTATAGCTGGAAAAACTGGTGAAGAAATGCACTTTCTCTGTATTGAGTGGTTTGGTTGACAGTTCTGTTGTGCCGCTTTGTTTTTGTAGTCAGTTTATTTGGAAAAAAGTAGTTAAGTAGCAAAGGGAAGCCTCACTGCTTAGAGAAACTTTGAAGACAAAGCTTTTTTTGACTTTTAATCAACTAGAGTGCTTAGGAAAGAACCCTGCTCTTGTGAATTTCTAGCAAATTTGGAAGGAAGAGATTACAAAGATTGAGTTTGAACTTCTCCCTAGCTTAAAGCTAGATTGTTTAACTTAAGCGTACAGGGCACCTTAGTCCAGAGAAGAATGATTATGTCATGGTGTGGGTCTAATTAAACTTATGTATTTGAGTGTTGTAGTGGTGTTGTAGTCCTATAATATTCATGAAGTAGCTGTTTCTAAATGGCAATGGCAGCTCTATTAAAACCAGAGCTGACTTAATCCTGATCATATGTTTGTTTGCTGATTAACTAGAGAGGAGAGCATGGCAGGTGACAGTGAGGTCCAAAGCCAATTTATGTGAAGGTTATGGTGCTTTGAGAGGGTTCCAAACTGTTTTAATCTTGGAGCTGTCCCCTTGATTTTTTTGTGATTAATTTCTGTTCTTGCCCCCCTCCTTTTTTTTTTTTCCTTTTTTTCTTGCTTTCATTCTTTTTGCACCTCACAGAAGACATGCTGTTGTGTTTTTACCTATAATTTGGCTAAGCTAAGCAGTGGAAAAGCTGTAAGATTGCTAATAATTCTTCCAAATGGTTTCAGTGTTAGCATTTGTTTTATAAGAGGAGATTTTGTTAACTCGCCTAACTTTGTTCCAACAAAATATAAATTTCGTGTATATTATGAACAGTAAAAATAAATGAAACTTTTTGAAATTTCTTATGGCTGCAAGCAGCTGTGTATTGTTTGAATGGAGCTAACTTGTTCACTTAATCTCTGAAAAACTAGTATGGAGCGCTTGGAGACTTTTTTGTTTAGTAATTTTTTCTATGTAGAAAAATCTAAATATAAGCCTTTCCAAAAGGACCTTCGTAATCAAACTACATTCAGAATGCTAACAAACTTATTCTAGATATTTCTGTAGCAGTTTTTCATGTAAATTAAACTTGAGGAAAGTTATTTACTTTTTTTCCTGACAGAAATGAAAAGAGCTGCTGACTAGTTTGTATCCTTTGTTCGTTGTTATCCCACTAGGAGTAGGAAATGGAAACAGCTTACTGGGCTTCCTTTCTGTACATCTTGCTTTGTTTCTTTGCAATGAAAGAATGTTTATTGCAATACTTATATACTGATATGTGACAACTGGTTCTCTGCTATTTCACTTTTTTTTTTTTTTTTTTTTTTTTAACAGTCAAGTCCTTCATCTCCAGAGCCAGCAAGTCTTCCTGCAGAAGACCTCAGCACAAACTTTAATGGTCCAAAGCCAGCAGAAGTCATGCCAGATGATGATAGAGAAGACCTTTTTGCTGGTAACTGCTTTTTTTCTTCTAATGTAGCTGCATAGACTCTTTTCCTCTTGGACTTAAAGGGGTGTGCTTTTGTGAGGAGGAGGAGGAAAATCTTTTTATGCTGTAAAAGGTAATTTCCATGTCTGTAAGGAAATATGAAGCAGTACCCTTGCAATGGAAACTCTGATTTTAAGCTTAAGCAATTTAATATTGTTGTAAATCTTATACCATTGTTCAACCTGTTGAAGATATACTTTCTGGAAAATTCATTAAGTAATGTTTTCCTTTGGATATTAGGAGTATCACTAGTCTCTGTCGATCATTCTTTATTGGATTCAGTGATCACCTATTTAATCGAAGTCCTATGATCTTCTGCAATATACTGTCAAATTTATGAACTTGAAATAACTTGCAAGAAAAGTGACATACTATAAAAGGAAAAACAGCTGAGGTTCTTTGCACAAAGTTTGTTCTACTGTTGTTAACACATCTAGCTACTGGTTGAATATTACTGTAAAACTGTTTTGAAGTGTAGCCTTTTCTTTTTGAACTGCAAGTAGAAGACTTAATCTTGCTTATTAGCGAAAATAAAGTGATATGTGACTTCTCTTTAGGGGTAGATGAGTCTTGTTTAAATTTCAATAGTAAATTAAAATTGGGGATTTTTTTCACCAAATTTGTGTGTTGTCGTCTCAGCAGTAAGCACTTTATTACACTCTTGACAATACATATTTTTGTAACGGAACTATTAAGAATTACATACTGAAGTAATGGCACTTTGAGAAGCTTATTTGATAGAAAAGTTAAATTTAAATGTCTTAAGATCTTGACAGTGATGTACAGGATTTTTTTCTTGTGGGACTCTAGCTTTAGTTAAGTTTGATTACTAAATACAGGTTTCTCTGTGATATGTACTGTCGCTGCATAGTGTGGCAGTGTTAGCTAGTTAATAACTCGTTCTGCTGATGGTAATATGGCATGTCTTGTTATGTAATAATATTCAAGTTTGTGTGTGTGTAAAAACATGAGGTGAGTTAAAGCCTTGTTTTCTACTGTATAACCATTTATAGCTGTCCCAGTCCTTTTTTCCAATTATGAAGACTGATAATTCAGATCATATTGCAAGCTGGAGGGTATTTCTACTTATTAAAAGACTTTATTATTATAATAAAAAGATGAGAAACTGACATATGGGATCAGTCCTGGCATTTCACTAGTGTAAGATTTGGTCTCTAATATTTGACAGTACTGGATGTTTTGGAGAGAGATGTATGAAAGTTTTGAAAAGTAATCAATGACACTTATTTTTAATCCTTGGTCAGTCACTACTTTGATGTTGGTTTTCTACAGTCTGTCTTTCCTAACATGGATTATGGTTGCTGTCACATTTACAGATGTAGGAGCATTTACTATTCAAGAAAGGAGATGTAATGTTTAGAATATATTGTGTGTCAAAAGATGGTTCTAAATGCTTCTTCTCAATGCTAACACTTTTCCTATTAGTGAGTCAGTTGGCAGTCTGCTTTGAATACACTCCTAATCTTATCTTTATTTGCACCCTGATGTAATTATTTTTAAATAAAGTTTATAGCATTTAGTTCTGAGCTGCTTTATATAGATAAGTGTATATATGTGCCCATTACCTTTGTTCTCAACTTATCAAACTTATATTTGCATATATTTGAACTTGCATTCTAACAGTGTCATAAGCAAATCTATTGATTAGTTTGCAAACTCTCTAAAACAGTCTTAAGAGAAATGGAGAATAATTAAGAATTCAGTGATAATCCTAGTAGTTTTGTATTTATATTACCTGATCTTACGACCTACAAAGACTGGGAACACTTTACTAGTACAAGAAAGCTTTATTTTTAATTTGGTTATATAGCTTCAGTATATAAAGCCAGCTTTTTGTAGCTGTAGGGCCATCTGGAACAGATGTTTTAGGAAAGCAGATTGTCCTTTGGCTGGAAAATATTAAATTAAGAAAAAAGGTGGCTGGACTAAATATCGATGGGATCCAGACAGAAGTAACGTGTTAGCAGCCAGATCGTTGCAAGTGAATGGAACACTGAGAAAAGACAGAGAAATGACTTAATGAGTTTGAGTTTTACTATGGAAGACATTTTTTTAAATGCAAGCAGCATTCAGCTGTGAAAGCATCTGACGTGCTATAGGTCTAATACAACTAAAAGTGATTTTTAAAAGGTCAGTTCATATACAGACTAAGGCTAGTACAAACTCTCAAATGGGGAAAAAAAGACTGATTTATAGAGCCTAACACAACTTGCAGAAACATGACATCTTTAACAGTAGCCTGTTCTAAACAGGAATTTTGCATAATACAGTTCTGTCCTAGTGATGAACTTCTAACTTTGTATCACTGTCAGCATATGTGTTCTCAAAAACAATGTCTAATTTGTGTTTCAGTGCTATGTACTCATGAGGATAACTTTTTTTTTCCTTAGCACTGTTTTGCTAGACAGTGATGGTCATCCAGCCTTCCTGACACTGATTTGCGACGAACAGAAACAGTGTGAGAAGGCTACATGAGATATCTATTTCCTTGCTTTCAGCTTGATTGCGTGAGCCTTTTTTTTGTATGAAAGCAACACTCAAGTTTTAAAAAAATAAAAAATGAATGCAACTTTTTTCCCCCAATATGCTGAAATTCCAAAGAAATCTTATCTTTACAAAGATTATAGGGACAGTTAACTGGAGAGGAAGAGAATGAAGTTTCACAACTTCTTAGCTTGTGTTGGTCCTTCACGTTGAATTAGTAGACACTATAAAACCCAGGTAAAAGGAAGTCCTATGAATGGCTCCTGAAAGGAGGGACTCTGACTTTTGGGGGGCATTAAAAAAAAATGTAGTTTTGCAGACTTATTTGTAAAACTGTGGTGACATTCCTCTCTAGCTACTGTAGGCTTGATAAATCTTTTTCATTGTTCGTCTAATAATGCAACCTAATGGAAAAGGAGGTGAGAGAGAACAAATTAGAAAATGTCCTGTACTGTCTTAATGCAGTTCAGAATCTGGAATTTTTGTAGGCTTTTTTGACTATACTTAAAAACTCTTTCCTACTGTGTTTTTAGGACAGCTATAAGGTATATCTGCAATAAACTGGTTTTAGATATTCCTTACGTCATCTCTAATGAATCATAAGTGCTTTGGCTGAACTGTTAAGCTGAGTTATGAAGGTGGAAGAAAATGAGATTTTTTTTTTTTCCCATCTGTTACTGGAGACCTGTAAACTTTGCTGTTCCATTTATTAGTGTTGTGATTCTCAGTTCTGCAAATAAGAAAACTATCTTGCTAAAACCATTTAAGAACTTTTTCCCTTAGGATAAAAGTAAAAATTTTTTTCTGCAAAGCTCCCAATTCCGGGCAGGGGCGGGGGTGGAGGTGGATGATAATGTTGGTTTTTTGTTTGTGGTTTTTTTGGTCAAGAGAATACTGTAGGAACATCTGTTCAGATGATTGCTATCTTAAAACCTGGTCATCCATAAACTTATAGAGAGTTAAGAACTAAATCTTGAATGACTGTTCTAAAATGTTGGCCTTAAGTTCAATGTATAGCTGAAGCTGAAGAAATGTGTCATGGACTGCCTGTGCAGGAAATAGCTATGCCTTCTGCTTCTAGTGCTCATAGGTGATGAGAGTAAGGCTGTGAAATTATATCAGTGCTCTGTCACCTTTTTCAGAAAAATAACATTTTTTTCCACTTCTCTAGTCTGGTAAAAGATTGCTTTTTATGTGTTTTAGGAATGGATCCTCTCATGCAAGCATCTAGCTTCTGGGGAAAAGTGAACATGTTTGTTTGTTGTTGTTGGGTTTTTTTAGCTTCAGATCCAGATAGATTTGGTTTAGGCCTTTATTTCTCAGAGTTCATACAGAAAAGATGATGCTAATTCTGTGGAGCAAACAAAACATGTACTTGAAGCCCAGTTGAACAGCAAAAGTTCTAGCTAATAGTGTCTGTCAGGCTGTTGTCATGTGAAGTGTCTAATCAGAGTAGTTGTGTAGACACCTGGCTGCTTTTTAGAAGCTGGTTATTCAGTTCCAGGTCTGTTCTGGAAGAAAGAAACACGCGAAGGCATTTGAACCTACAGTTTTGAAGTCAGAAGAAAACCTTATTGGTGGCTGACTGTCCTGTTAATACTATTTATGTTTTCATTAAGATTATTCTTAGCCCTCCTATTATAATCGTAAGAATCATGGGTTCTGACTTGGGCATAGTAGTTTCTCCCAGTTCTGTTAGGATCATAGAATCGTAGAAGGGTTTGGGTTGGAAGGGACCTTAAAGATCGTCTAGTTCCAACCCCCCTGCCACGGGCAGGGATACCTTCCACTAGACCAGGTTGCTCAAAGCTCCATCCCACCTGGCCTTGAACACTTCCAGGGAGGGGGCATCCACAACCTCTCTGGGCAACCTGTCCTCACCACCCTCATAGTGAAGAATTTCTTCCTTATATCTAATATAAATCTACCTTCTTTCAGTTTAAAGCCATTACCCCTTGTCCTATCACTACATGCCCTTGTAAAAAGTCCCTCTCCAGCTTTCTTGTAGGCCCCCTTTAGGTACTGGAAGGCTGCTATAAGGTCTCCCCGGAGCCTTCTCTTCTCCAGGCTGAACAGCCCCACGTCTCTCAGCCTGCCGTCATAGGAGAGGTGCTCAAGCCCCTCTGACCATCTTTGTGGCCCTCCTCTGGACTCACTCCAACAGGTCCATGTCCTTCTTATGTTGGGGGCCCCAGAGCTGAACACAGTACTCCAGGTGGGGTCTCACGAGAGCAGAGTAGAGGGGGGAGAATCACCTCCCTCAACCTGCTGGTCACGCTTCTTTTGATGCAGCCCAGAATGAGATTGGCTTTCTGGGCTGCGAGTGCCCATTGCTGGCTCATATTCAGTTTTTCATCCACTAATACCCCCAAGTCCTTCTCCGCAGGGCTGCTCTCAGTCCACTTATGGCCCAGCCTGTATTTGTGCTTGGGATTGCCCCGACCCATGTGCAGGACCTTGCACTTGGCCTTGTTGAACTTCACGAGGCTAGCACGGGCCCACCTCTCAAGCCTGTCAAGGTCCCTCTAGATGGCAGCCCTTCCCTCCAGCGTGTCGACCGCACCACACAGCTTGGTGTCGTCGGCAAACTTGCTGAGGGTGCACTCAATCCCGCTGTCCATGTTGCCGACAAAGATGTTAAACAGCGCCAGTCCCAATACCGACCCCTGAGGAATGCCACTCGTCACTGGTCTCCATTCGGACATCAATTAGAATAGAATAGAATCATTAAGTTTGGAAAAGACCTCTAAGATCATCAAGTCCAACCGTCAACCCAACACCACCATGCCCACTAAACCATGTCCTGAAGTGCCACGTCTATGCGTTTTTTGAACACCTCCAGGGATGGTGACTCCACCACTTCCCTGGGCAGCCTGTTCCAATGCCTGACAACCCTTTCAGTAAAGACATTTTTCCTAATATCCAATCTAAACCTCCCCTGGCGCAACTTGAGGCCATTTCCTCTCATCCTATCACTAGTTACTTGATAGAAGAGACCAGTACCCACCTCACTACAACCTCCTTTCAGGTAGTTGTAGAGAGCGATAAGGTCTCCCCTCAGGCTCCTCTTCTCCAGACTAAACAACCCCAGTTCCCTCAGCCGCTCCTCATAAGACCTGTGCTCCAGGCCCCTCACCAGCTTGGTTGCCCTTCTCTGGACACGCTCCAGCGCCTCAATGTCTTTCCTGTAGTGAGGGGCCCAAAACCGAACACAGTACTCGAGGTGCGGCCTCACCAGTGCCGAGTACAGGGGGATGATCACTTCCCTGCTCCTGCTGGCCACGCTATTTCTGATACAGGCCAGGATGCCGTTGGCCTTCTTGGCCACCTGGGCACACTGCTCGCTCATATTCAGCCGGCTGTCAACCAGCACCCCCAGGTCTTTTTCTGCCGGGCAGCTTTCCAGCCACTCTTCCCCAAGCCTGTAGCGCTGCATGGGGTTGTTGTGACCCGAGTGCAGGACCCGGCACTTGGCCTTGTTGAACCTCATACGATTAGCCTCGTCCCATCGATCCAGCCTGTCCAGATCCCTCTGTAGAGCCTTCCTACCCTCGAGCAGATGAACCCACCCTCCCAACTTGGTGTCGCCTGCAAACTTACTGAGGGTGCACTCGATCCCCTTGTCCAGATCATTGATAGATATTAAAGAGAACTGGCCCCAAAACTGAGCCCTGGGGAACACCACTTGTGACCGGCCGCCAACTGGATTTAACTCCGTTCACCACAACTCCCTGGGCTCGTCCATCCAGCCAGTTTTTTACCCAGCGAAGAGTACACCTGTCTAAGCCATGAGCCGCCAGCTTCTCAAGGAGTATGCTGTGAGAGACAGTGTCAAAGGCCTTACTGAAGTCCAGGTAGACAACATCCACAGCCTTTCCCTCATCCACTGGGCGGGTCACCTGGTCATAGAAGGAGATCAGGTTGGTCAAGCAGGACCTGCCTTTCATGAACCCATGCTGGCTGGGCCTGATCCCCTGGTTGTCCTGCACATGCCGTGTGAGCGCACTCAAGATGAACCGCTCCATAATCTTCTCCGGTACCGAGGTCAGGCTGACAGGCCTGTAGTTCCCTGGATCCTCCCTCTGACCCTTCTTGTAAATGGGCATCACATTGGCAAGCCTCCAGTCGTCTGGGACCTCCCCTGTTGAGCAGGACTGCTGATAAATGATGGAGAGTGGCTTGGCAAGCACCTCCGCCAGCTCCCTCAGTACTCTTGGATGGATCCCGTCTGGTCCCATAGATTTGTGAGTGTCCAGAGAGCGTAGTAGGTCACTAACTATTTCCTCCTGGATTATGGGGGGTATATTCTGCTCTCGGTCCCTGTCTTCCAGCTCAGGGGGCTGATTACCCTGAGGATAACTGGTCTCTCTATTAAAGACTGAGGCAAAGGCGGCATTAAGTACCTCAGCCTTTTCCTCATCTTTGGTGGCAATGTTCCCCTCTTGTGGCGGGTTGACCCTGGCTGAACACCAGGTACCCACCAAAGCCGTTCTATCACTCCCCCCTCCTCAGCTGGACAGGGGAGAGAAAATATAACAAAGGGCTCGTGGGTCAAGATAAGGACAGGAGAGATCGCTCACCAATTACCGTCACGGGCAAAACAGGCTCAACTTGGGGAAAATTAACTCTATTTATTACCAATCAACCAGAGTAGGGTAATGAGAAATAAAACCAAATCTCAGAACACCTTCCCTCCACCCCTCCCTTCTTCCCGGGCACAACTTCACTCCCGGATTCTCTACCTACCCCCCCCAGTGGCGCAGGGGGACGGGGAATGGGGTTTACGGTCAGTTCGTCACACGTTATTTCTGCCGCTTCATCCTCCTCAGAGGCAGGACTCATCACACTCTTCCCCTGCTCCAGTGTGGGGTCCCTCCCAAGGGAGACAGTCCTCCACGAACTTCTCCAACGTGGGTCCTTCCCACGGGCTGCAGTTCTTCACAAAATGCTCCAGCATGGGTCCCTTCCATGGGGTGCAGTCCTTCAGGCACAGACTGCTCCAGCATGGGTCCCCCACGGGGTCTCAAGTCCTGCCAGAAAACCTGCTCCGTGGGCTCCTCTCTCCACAGATCTGCAGGTCCTGCCAGGACCCTGCTCCAGCGTGGGCTTCCCACGGGGTCACAGCCTCCTTCGGGCACCCACCTGCTCCGGCGTGGGGTCCTCCACGGGCTGCAGGTGGATATCTGCTCCACCGTGGACCTGCATGGGCTGCAGGGGGACAGCCTGCCTCACCATGGTCGTCTTCACGGGCTGCAGGGGAATCTCTGCTCCGGCGCCTGGAGCATCTCCTCCCCCTCCTTCTTCACTGACCTTGGTGTCTGCAGGGTTGTTTCTCTTACATGTTCTCACTCTCTCTCCGGCTGCCATTTCCGTCTGTCCCAGCAACTTTTTTTCCTTCTTAAAATGTTATCACAGAGGCGTTGCCACTATCGCTGATTGGCTCGGCCTTGGCCGGCGGCAGGTCCGTCTTAGAGCCAGCTGGTATTGGCTCTGTCGGACACAGGGGAAGCTTCCAGCAGCTTCTCACAGAAGCCACCCCTGTAACACCCCCCCCCCCCCCCCCCCCCGCTACCAAAACCTTGCCACACAAAGCCAATACACCTCTGCATCCAGTAAAGGATGGATATTCTCCTTGGCTCTCTTTTTGTTGTTAACGTATTTGTAAAAACATTTTTTGTTGTCTCTTACGACAGTGGCCAGATTGAGTTCTAGCTGAGCTTTTGCCTTCCTAATTTTCTCTCTGCATGACCTAACAAGATCCCTGTACTCTTCCTGGGTTGCCTGCCCTTTCTTCCAAAGATGGTAAACTCTCCTTTTTTTCCGGAGTCCCAGCAAAAGCTCCCTCTTCAGCCAGGCCGGTCGTCTTCCCTGATGGTTCGTCTTGCGGCGCATGGGAATAGCCTGCTCCTGAGCCTTTAAGACTTCCTTCTCGAAGAATGCCCAGCCTTCCTGGTCCCCTTTGCCCTTCAGGACTGTCTCCCGAGGGACTCTCTCGACCGGTGTCCGGAACAGGCCAAAGTTTGCCCTCCGGAAGTCCATAGTGGTGGTTTTGCCGACCCCCTTCCTTACCTCACCAAGAATCGAGAATTCTATCATTTCATGGTCGCTAAGCCCGAGACGGCCTCCGACCACCACATCTCCCACCAGTCCTTCCCTGTTTGTAAACAGTAGGTCTAGCGAGGCTCCTCCCCTGGTAGGCTCACCTACCAGCTGTGTCAGGAAGTTACCTTCCACACACTCCAGGAACCTCCTAGACTGCTTGCTCTCTGCTGCGTTGTATTTCCAGCAGACGTCCGGAAAGTTGAAAGTCCCCCACGAGAACAAGGGCACGTGATTGTGCGACTACTGCCAGCTGCTTGTAGAATGTTTCATCTGCCTCTTCAGCCTGGTTGGGTGGTCTATAAACAGACTCCCAGCACGATATCTGCCTTGTTGGCCTTCCCTCTCATCCTTACCCATAAGCACTCCACCGTATCATCACAGTCGTGGAGCTCTGTACAATCGAAACACTCCCTAACATAGAGAGCCACCCCACCACCTCTCCTTCCTTGCCTATCCCTTCGGAAGAGCTTATAGCCATCCATTGCAGCACTCCAGTCACGAGAGTCATCCCACCATGTTTCTGTGATGGCGACTAAGTCATAGCTGTCCTGCTGCACAATGGCTTCCAGCTCCTCCTGTTTATTGCCCATGCTGCGTGCATTGGCGTAGATGCACTTGAGCTGGGCTATCGATTCCACCCCCACCATTGGCATGCCGCCCCCAGGCTCATCTCTGGTGAGCCTAGTTTTATCCCCTTCCCCCTTCAAACCTAGTTTAAAGCCCTCTCTATGAGCCCCGCCAACTCATGAGCGAGAATCCTTTTCCCCCTTTGAGATAGCTGGACTCCATCTGTCGCCAGCAGGCCCGGTGCCGCATAAACCTCCCCATGATCAAAAAAACCCAAAATTCCACCGATGGCACCAGCCTCTGAGCCACGTGTTAATCAGGTGTGTTTTCCCGTTCCTTTCAGTATATTTCCCTGCCACTGAAGGGGACTTAGGAAAACTCTGCCTGTGCTCCCGATCCTTCCACTAATCTCCCCAGTGCCCTGAAGTCCCTTTTGATTGCTTTTGGACTTCTCTCCGCGACCTCATCGCTGCCAACCTGCACAACCAATAGCGGGTAATAATCAGAGGGCCAAACCAGACCAGGGAGTTCCCTGGTAATGTCTTTTACCCGGGCCCCAGGGAGGCAGCAGACTTCCCTGTGGGATGGGTCAGGTCTGCATATTGGGCCCTCCGTCCCCCTCAGAAGGGACTCACCTACGACAGTTACCCCCCTTTTTCTCTTAACAGAGGCTGTCAGAATGCATGGGGCTGACCAACTCAACCTAGGCAGCCCCCTGGATAGGCCTTCATCTACATTCTGATCTTCATTTGCCTGGCCCTCAAGTTCCAGAGCCCCATACCTGTTGCGTAAGGGCAACTGGGAAGGTGAGGGAGACCGGGAGGGGATTCGCCTGCCTCCCCTGTCATGACCCAGACTGGACAGACCAGGGAGTCGTGTTTAATTCGAAATTCCCTTGGGCTAAATTAAGGTGAAACGACACCAAACAATCAGTTAAAGATTTTATTCATGACAGAAGCAAACTGAACTGGGGAGGCGTGGTAGGAGGTGGCAGGGATTCTCGCAACAGGAATTGGCATAAGACTACTTCTGTAAACCGTGTAACCCAGGGTAACCATATACATCAATTCAGGGAACAAGGAGATCCCTCCCGTTGAGTCATGAGGTTCAGAGCAGACCCCCTTGCTTTCCAGACTCCTCCTCAGAGAAGGGCCCAGGGGCGGCTGGATCCACTCTTAGTCCCAGACTTGGTCAACGGTTTTATGTCTTAAAGGGATGAGGTGTAGGGATTGTGGAAAAGGAAAGAGAGAAGAAGACAGAGAGAGAAAAAGGAAGAGAGAAAGATTTCACCGGTCCTGGGTCCAGCGTTGGTTCAGTCAGCCGAGGGGTCCAGTCCCGGTGGGCTTGCGCTCCTGGGGCTTCAGTTTGTGTCCTTTTATCATCCTTGCCCCTCCTTCGGGCGGGCACCGGAACTCCTCAGGCTAATGAGCAGTTTGTGAGCCTTTGGGCTTGGGGGTTGTTTGTGGAGTAACTTCTCCTTCCCTGCAGAGGTGGCCATTGTTTGATCTTTGTATCAGAACAGCTTATCAGAACAGGGAGCTGCGCACCCTCCAGCACGCCCTCCCCCTCCTGTTGCTGATGTCTGAGCTGATGGGCTTTTCACCTTGGTCCCTTGCTGTGCAGGGTTTGTCTTTAAGCAGAACTTGCCCCACCGCAATGTTTGAGACGTTAACTCTTTCAGTCTCTCACATCCCCGAGCAGGGACCTGTATCCATTCCCCTCCATCTCTTAGGTCCCCTCCTGCCTGGTGGCAAGAGGGTAGGGGATCCTCCGCTTCTTGTGGAGCCTCCATCTGCTGCCTCTGCCTCAGGGATGGTAGGGTGTGGCTCCACCAATCTATCTCCCTCTCACACCCCCTGATACTCCTTAACGTTTCCACTTCCTCCTTCAGCTCTGCCACCATGCTGAGCAGATCATCCACCTGGTCACACCGCACACAGGTGTTGTCTCTGCTGCCCTCCGGTACCAGTGACAGGCTCAGGCACTCCCTGCAGCCGGAGATGCATGTTTACTTGGGAGCTCTGTCTGGGTCGTCACACTTTTCCTGGCAATGGCTTTCATCCGAGTGGCAACCATAGCTGGGTCTCCGCTGACCGCAACTCTTTCAGTGCGACCATCCAGCCAATTCCTTATCCACCGAGTGGTCCACCCATCAAATCCACGTCTCTCCAATTCAGAGACAAGGATGTCGTGCGGGACAGTGTCAAACGCTTTGCACAAGTCCGGGTAGATGATGTCCGTTGCTCTTCCCTTACCCACCAATGCTGTAACCCCGTCGTAGAAGGCCACCAGATTTGTCAGGCACGATTTGCCCTTAGCGAAGCCATGTTGGCTGTCACCAATCACCTCCTTATTTTCCATGTGCCCTAGCATAGTTAGCCTGGTCCCATAGCCAACCCCCCTGTGCTCTCACCCCTGGAGATATACAGGTGCTCTCACACCCAGAGCTGGCCCTTAGAGACCCACTCACCCCACTGGGTCCCCGGCTGCTTCACCTCCTCGCCGGCTAGTCCAGTTTGATCTTGGCTAGCAATCACACACTCACTCTCACACCTGCACTCTCTCCAGTTGCTGGCACCATGGACACACAGGCCCTCCGACCCGTGGTCTGACTTCAGTTGCTGCACTCACACCACCATGTCTGAAAATAACTTAGAGAAAATGAAATATATGTGTTAGATGCTCTAGTGGCTATAGTGCCAGCTTCTCCTTTTGCACTGCTGTTCAGTGGATATTTCAGAGCTTTCCTGTTTCTTATTGGGAAAGTTGTAACCAACATTAAATTGATAAACTAATTGTTATAACAGCCAGAGACAGTGCTATTTGATAGAAATCAGTTATATTAGAAGTTTTTCATTTTTCATACTTATCTTTTGCCTGGTCTAGCTATAATGTAGACAGATGCCCCAAGTCAGTTTACACCAAAATTGTAAATGATGCAAATTACAGCTACATTTGGGCTGTAGAACTTTGAAATAAAGCAAATATTGGTTCGTGCATACTCACTGTGCAATTTTCAGTGAAAAAGTGCTTTCACATGCTCTTATCTTACATGTTCACCAAGTGGGGAAAAAAATCTCAATGGACTGATGATTATGCTCTGAAAAAATGACTGGAAAAAATTGAAACATTTTTTTTTCTGGCTCCTAGCTCCATGCAAATCCAAACATTTTGAGAAAGATGTTTAAATTTGAGTGTGTTTTTGTTTTGTTTAATTTTAGGGCTCTGGACTTTTTTAAAACAGCAACAGTACAGGAGCCAGCGTGTATGGAGGGGAGGGAAATAATTTTTTCCCAGATTAATTTTGGATTGAGTATTATTAATAGCATTTGAAGTCAGGTTAATTCTACAGTCACTTTATGATGATAAATACCATAAACAGCCAACAAGCCAACATTTAGGCCTTGATTCATTAAAAACATACATTTAGGATTAAGGGTCAATAACTTTTATAATTTATAATTTAGGATATATGTATATGCTTTGCTGAATGAAATTTTCTCACCTAACCGCAGCTGTCCAAAAGTTAAGCATCCATCTATGCATTTGTAAAAGCATCCTTTCTAGGCAATGGAAATAGGTGCTCACTGAGCAATTCATCCTAGCAAAGGAGTTAAAGACATGTAGGATTGTAGAGGAATCATATTTTCCTTTGACTCCCTCTTTCCGTAGCCTATAAATTGAGCTGAATAGCTGCATAGACCTCCAGCATACAGTACAGGCTACTGATGTGAGCAGCCATAAAGGTGACCTGGTTAGAAGGGGAAAATTACTGAACAGAAGAAGATGTCTGCTGAAAAATACTGACAGAGAAAATGCCTGCCAGCCTGGGAACTAGGCCTAGGAACCAGAAGCATGCTTGGAAAGTGCAGCTGGCACCTCTGAAGTGCAGCTGGGTACCTAGAAACCGGAGACATCCTGAGATACCATTGATAAGCACCAAAACCCCAAGGAACTGTAATGGCAACTTGTCACGTCCCAAGGTTGGAGTGACTCAGGTTCGTGGATTTCCTTTGTCAGAATTAAGGTGAAACGACACCAGGGGAGTTCAAACAACAATCAACATTTATTCAACCAAGCTAACCTTGCCCAAGTGTCGTGGTTTAACCCCGGCCAGCAACTAAACACCACGCAGCCGCTCACTCAGCTGAAACCAGGACACCAAGTACAAGTGAACTTATCAATATGAACCTTGCAACATGTCATTAAGCCGCTGTTTGAAAAGAGAAGGGAGGTGTAGAAAAAGAAGTGGAAAAAGGAATATGAAACTGTGTCAGAAGGAGAGCCCTCCCGTTGAGTCACAAGGTTCAGAGTGGACCCCCTTGCTTTCTGGACTCCTTCTCAAAGAGGAGCCCAGGGGCGGCTAGATCCACTCCTAGTCTCAGACTTGGTCAACAGTTTATGTTTAAAAGGATGAGGCGTAGGGACTGTGGAAGAGAGAGAGAGAGAGAGAGAGAGAGAAGAAAAGGGTTTCACCAGTCCTGGGTCCAGCGTTGGTCCAGACAGCCTAGAGATCCAGTTCTGGAGGGCGCACGCCGAGAACTCGTCCTCCCTTCTTTTATAGTCGGTGGTCTCGACATGCACAGTTCATGTTCCCGGGGTTCTCTGGAATTGGTCAGTGGGCTTGGGGGGACATTGGGGAGTTGCCTCTCTCTCCCTGCTGGCATGACCGCTTAAGATAGAAGCGCAGTCCCATCCTCCGTGGGGGCCCCCTCCTCCAGGCGCATACGCTGTGCTTCTTCTCATGGTCGCTTAAGATAAGGAATTGCGGCTTTGGAGAAGCGCGGTCCCGCCCTCCGTGGGGCCCTCTCCTCCAGCCACATTTTCCTGTTCACACAACTCCAGCGCTTTTACAGAGGCCGTCTTCTCCACCAAAGCTCTTTAACGAATGTTTGAGACATTGACTATAATTTGTCAGACCAACACACAACTTGTCGCCTGAAAAGGTGAAAAAAAAGTCTGGAAAAAGGGGAAAACATCCTGAGAAAGTAAGAATTGGTAACTGACATCCATTAGCTGTTCTAACTGCAAGAACAGGAAAAGAGCCTGGGAAAATAAAAATTGTTATGAAAGAACAGAAAACATCATCATCTATTGGTTGTTCCAGGTGAAAAATAGAAATTAACAGCATCTCTTGACTGCTCAAAGTGGTGTTGTCCTATGCCCTCTTATGTCTCCAGGATATAAAAATGACTTAATTTTTATCCAAAATGGAGCCTCTCTCTCTGAGAACTTCCTTCCCACGCTGCACGTAGTTTTCCTTTTCCTAAACAAGTAGAATTCTCTGCATAAACTTTCTACAAGATCTTGGACCCTCGCTGGGGATGTCTGGCTGATTCCAAACTCTGTGACGCGGTTCATCTTTGAAGTAAGACTCTGTCTGTTACTTTATTGGTCCCCCTCTGGGCCCACTTTTGGGGTCGGTTTGGTTTGTCCTCCCACCTTTGGGATGGTTGGGACCCCCTCTGGGATCGGTTTGTCCTCCCCTCTGGGATGGTTTGGCCCCTTCTAAAATCTAATTCGCTTGATACTGGTATTATATATCCACATAAGTAATCTATCATAAGTATATCTGCTGTTATATTGTTGATAAGTTTGCTTCTCTAATGATGAGTTTGTAGTAACCTGTAATAGTGTCCTGGTTTCGGCTGGAATAAAGTTAATTTTCTTCCTAGTAGCTGGTATAGTGCTGTGTTTTGGATTTAGGATGAGAATAATGTTGATAACACACTGATGTTTTAGTTCTTGCTAAGCAGTGTTTATACTAAGTCAAGGACTTTTCAGCTTTTCATACTGCCCTGCCGGCGGAGGCTGGGAGTGCACAAGAAACTGGGAGGGGACGCAGCAAGGACAGCTGACCCAAATGAGCCAAAGGGGTACTCCATACCGTATTACGTCATGCCCAGTATATAAACTGGGGGGAGTTGGCCGGGGGGCACCATGGCTCGGGGATTGGCTGGGCATCGGTCAGCGGGTGGTGAGCAATTGTACTGTGCATCACTTGTTTTGTATAGTCTATTATTATTATTATTGGTATTGGTAGTATTTTCCCTTCCTTTTCTGCCCTATTAAACTGTCTTTATCTCAACCCACGAGTTTTTTTTGTTTTCTTTTGGTTTTTTTTTATTTATTCCGATTCTTTCCCCCATCCCGCTGGGTGGGGGGGAGTGAGCGAGCGGCTGCGTGGTGCTTAGTTGCCGGCTGGGGTTAAACCATGACAAATAGTATGTACGTACTTGATTGTTGCTATCGTAGAATCATAGCATGGTTTGGGTTGGAAGGGACCTTAAAGATCATCTAGTTCCAACCCCCCTGCCATGGGCAGGGACACCTTCCACTAGACCAGGTTGCTCAAAGCCCCATCCCACCTGGCCTTGAACACTTCCAGGGATGGGGCATCCACAACCTCTCTGGGCAACCTGTTCCAGTGCCTCACCACCCTCACAGTAAATAACTTCTTCCTTACATATAATCTAAATATACCCTCTTTCAGTTTAAAGCCATTACCCCTTGTCCTATCACTACAGGCCCTTGTAAAAAGTCCTTTTCCGGCTTTCTTGTACTTGGCCTTGTTGAACTTCATGAGGATCGCACGGGCCTACCTCTCAAGCCTGTCAAGGTCCCTCTGGATGGCATCCCTTCCCTCCAGCGTGTCGACTGCACCACACAGCTTGGTGTTGTCGGCAAACTTGCTGAGGGTGCACTCAATCCCACTGTCCATGTCGCCAACAAAGATGTTAAACAGCGCTGGTACCAATACCGACCTCTGAGGAACGTCACTGGTCTCCACTTGGACTTCAAGCCGTTGACCGCAACTCTTTCAGTGCGACCATCCAGCCAATTCCTTTTCCACCGAGTGGTCCACTCGTCAAATCCATGTCTCTCCAATTTAGAGACAAGGATGTCACGCGGGACAGTGTCAAACGCTTTGCACAAGTCCGGGTAGATGATGTCCGTTGCTCTTCCCTTACCCACCAATTCTGTAACCCTGTCGTAGAAGGCCACCAGATTTGTCAGGCACGATTTGCCCTTAGTGAAGCCATGTTGGCTGTCACCAGTCACCTCCTTATTTTCCATGTGCCTTAGCATAGTTTCCAGGAGGATCTGCTGGTCTCTAACTCCTCTTGTTTATTCCCCATTGTCGTGGTTTCAGCCCAGCCGGTAACAAAGCACCACACAGCCGCTCGCTCACTCCTCCCCGCCCCACTCCGGTGGGATGGGGAGGAGAATCAGAAAGGAGAAAAGAAAAAAAAAAAAAAACGGAACCTCTTGGGTTAAGGACAGTTTACTGGGACAACACAAAAAGAGAAGTTACAACAACAACAATGGTACTAATAAAAGAATATACAAAACGAGTGATGCACAGTGCAACTGCTCACCACCCGGAACCCGACGCTCCGCCACTTCCCCCACCGAGAGCCGAGAGCACCCCCCAGCCCGCTCCCCATTTATATACTGAGCATGATGTCACATGGTATGGAATAGCTCCTTGGCTAGTTCAGGTCAGCTGTCCTGGCTGTGCCCCCTCCCAGGTTCCTGTGAAAATTAACTCTATCCCAACTGAACCCAGGACACCCGTGCTACGTGTGTTTGCATAGAGGCATTTAAGTTGGGCCCCCAATGAAGCTGACTTACTGGCTGGAGTGGCTGGAATTCCTTTGTGCTGCTCTTCAGGTGCTCTCCTGCTGACCTGTGATCCCTCTCCAGGCTCTGGGCATCTATTACTGGCATCAAACTGGCAGGAGTGGGATGGATTGAGGTTCCCCTCCCCCAGCAACTTCAGTTTAAAGCCCTCTTCATCAGCTTGGCAAGCTTATGACTGATTGTTGCTATGCTATTGATTGCTGATAGTAATTTGTAATAGCTTGATATATATATATTCTCTTTATTAATCATAGGTATACTTGCTAGTGGTGATTTTTGTGGCAATATATTTTTAGTGGTGATTTGTGTGGTATTTGTGGTAATCCATAATAAAGTAGAGAAATTTAGAGGGTAAAGCCTCCATGTCCTTGTGTATTACAGAATCCTACGAACCCAGAGTCACGATCTCTATACACCCGCAGGCCACGTAACCCTTTAGGTCATGACAGCTATTCATGTGTTACCAAAACTGTTTAGATATGCAAAAGTTTGATTTAAATAATGTGAGTACGATCTTGCGGAGTTTTTTTATAATCAAGTTCTAACCTTTGTGAGATTTTCTTCCTTCTCACTCTCTTTCAGTAACTACTGCTACAATCTGTGTTGTTCTGCAGCTAGTGCTTTTGTCAGGTTAGGGAGCAGCTGGAAGAACCAATGACAACCTCTGCTCCAAATAACCTGCCATTCTTTCCAGTGCTGTTCTAGAACGGATCCCAAAGGCTAGCAGCTGTATTATAAAGTTCCAGTTTATAAATCATGATTTACAACAAAAAAGAAGAAAATGTATGTGCACAAAGGAGGAATGTCAAGTACTGGATCATTTATAATGTAACTCATTAGGCTTGGGACTTTTTCTTTAATTTTATACTCTCTATTTGCAAGAAAAAAAATTAAAATAATTGAGAAAATTAGGAGAAACCACGGAGAAAACAGGAGAAAACAGGGAGAAACTGCACCAGCAGCACATACTGAAAGCTGCAAAAGGAAGCGGTGAGTGCTAGCAGTGGGTGACTCTCTGCTGAGAGGCACACCCATCTGCCAGCCTGATGTACAGTCAAGGGAAGTTTGCTGCTTACCAGGAGCCAAGATCCAGGTTGTCACAGAGAGACTGCCACAACTGGTTAAAAGCACAGACTACTATCCCCTACTTCTTTTCCATGTGGGCACCAATGACATGGTAAAGTAAAACCTGGGCAAGATCAAGCAGGACTTCAGAGCCCTGGGGGCCCAAGTGAAAGGGACAGGTGCCCAAGTGATCTTCTCTGTCTTGCCAGTCAGAGATAATGGTGCAGGCAGAAGTCGATGCATCATGCAGATCAATACCTGGCTTCATGGCTGGCGTCATCACCAAAGCTTTGGTTTCTAAGATCAAGGGACGTTCTTCAACAAATACAGCATACTGGGGAGAGTATCCAGTATCCTCCACCTATCTAGAAGAGGCAGGAGAATCTTCGCTAGCAGATTGGCTGACTTAGTGACTTGTGATTTAAACTAGCGAACTTTGGGGGTAGTATCCAAACCTGTGACACCTGCATATTCATAAGCAACAGGGTGGATGAGCGCACCTACCAGAGTAGCGAGGAATGCTCCCCAACCCTCTCCAAATCAAGAACCAAGTCCAGCTGCCTCAAGTGCATGTATATCAACGCACATAGTCTGGGCAACAAACAGGAGGAACTGGAGCTCCGTGCCCAGTCTGAGAGTTATGATGTCATAGGAATCACAGAAACTTGGTGGGAAAACTCACATGACTGGAAGACCGCAATGGATGGCTACAAACTCTTTTGGAAAGATAGGAAGGGAAGAAGAGGAGGCGGAGTTGCACTTTATGTAAAAGAAAAATCTGAGTGTATGGATGCGAGCTCTGGAGACCACGAAAGTTCTATCGAATGCCTTTGGATCAGGATTAGAGGGGTTGTCACCAAGGGGAATCTTATGTTAGGTATCCGTTACCGACCTCCCAATCAGGGTGACGAGGCCGACGAAACCTTACTTTGGCTGCTCAAGGAAGTCTCGGGCCAACAGAACCTGGTCCTCATGGGTGACTTCAATTACCCGGACATTTGTTGGGAAAACAACACAGCGGTGCACAAGTCGTCCATCAGGTTCCTGGAATGCATCGAGGACTGCTTCCTGCTACAGATGCTGGACATGCCGACTAGGAACAGCGCATTGCTAGATTTACTGCTCACAAACCGAGAAGACTAACTTGACAACACAGCTACCAATGGTAGCCTTGGATACAGCAACCACAACATTGTGGAGTTTAAGATCCCGCTGAGCACACTAAAGACCAGTAGTAGGACAAAGACCCTGGATTTTAGAAGAGCCAACTTCAATATGCTCAGAGCCCAGCTGCGAGGGATTCCATGGGAAGCATCCATGGAGGGCAAAGGAGCTTGTGAGGGCTGGGAGTTATTCAAGAACAGCCTCCTGGAAGCACAAGAACAGTCCATCCCCTACAAAGGGAAAGGAAGAAGGCAGAACAAGAGACCACCCTGGCTTAACAGTGACCTTTTGGGTGTGCTTAAAAGCAAAAAAAGAAAGCCTACCAGCTATGGAAAGGCAGCCAAATACAAGAACCTTGCTAGGGCATGCAGAGATGCAGTCAGGAAGGCTAAGGCTCAGCTAGAACGGAAATTGGCCAGAGATGTCAAGAACAACAAGAAAGGGTTCTTCAGATACATGAGCAGTAAGCAGAAGCACAGGGAAGACATAGGCCCATTGCTAAACAGGGCAGGGAAACTAGTTACTAATAATGCTGACAAGGCAGAGGTTCTCAATACCTTCTTTGCCTCTGTCTTTACCTGTGTAGCTGGACCCCAGATCACAGGATCAAGTAGCTACGACAATGCATGTGTCGACCCACCATTAGTGGAGGACGGGCTGGTCTGTGGCATTTTACAAGGGCTCAACCCACATAAATCTATGGGCCTGGACGGAATCCACCCCAGGGTGATAGGAGAAGTGGCTGACATTGTTGCGAGGCCACTGTCTATAACCTTTGAAAAGTTGTGGAGATCAGGGGATGTCCCTGATGACTGGAAGAGGGCAAATGTCACACCCATCTTCAAGAAGGGCCCAATAGACGACCCAGGAAACCACAGGCCCATTAGTCTTGCTTCATTCCCTGGGAAAGTAATGGAACGAGTCCTCCTGGAAGCTATTACTCAACCAAATGAAGCAGGTGATTGGGAAAAGCCAACATGGATTTACCAAGGGCAAATCATGCCAGACTAACCTGATCACCTTCTACAACAAAATAACATCTTCTGTTGACATGGGGAGAGCAGTGGATGTCGTTTACCTGGAATTCATCAAAGTGTTCGACACTGTTTCCCACAGCCTTCTCCTGGACAAACTGGCAAGATACAGATTGGTTGGGAGGTCTGTGAGATGGGTAGGAAATTGCCTAACAGGCCACCCTCAGAGGGTGGTGATCAGTGGTTTTTACTCAGGCTGGCAGCCTGTCACAAGTGGGGTCACCCAGGGATCAATACTGGGCCCCATGCTGTTCAACATCTTCATAAATGATCTGGACGATGGGATTGAAAGCACCCTCACCAAGTTTGGTGATGACACCAAACTGGGCAGTGAGGTGGACACGTCAGAAGGGTGAGCCGTCTTACAGAGAAACCTGGACAGGCTGGAAGAGTGGGCTAGCAAGAACAGTATGAAGTTTAACAAAGACAAGTGCAAGGTCCTGCACCTGGGACGACATAACCAAAGAGCCCAGTACAGGCGAGGCTCTGTGTGGCTGGGGAGCAGCCTTGCTGAAGGGGACCTGGGGGTCCTGGTGGACAACAAGCTGAACATGAGTCAGCAGTGCACCGCTGCAGCAACAAAGGCAAAGTGGAAGGCATAAGAGTAGGTGGCGTGGTTTCTCACGAGAATTAGCATGAAACTCCGTCAGTAAACCGTATAACACGTGGTAACCATACGTCACCAAAGAGATACTACAAGCCTTGCTTATTTGGGGATCAATTCAGGAAAGAAAATGAGGAGAGCCCTCTCGTTGAGTCACGAGGTTCAGAGTGGACCCCCTTTCTTTCTAGACTCCTTCTCAGAGAAGAGCCTAGGGGCGGCTAGATCCACTCCTAGTCCCAGACTTGGTCAACCGTTTTACATCTAAAGGGGTGAAGCATAGGGGTTATGAAGAAAAAGAGAAGGTGTCGTGGTTGAAGCCCACCCGGTAACAAAGCAGCACCCAGCCGCTCGCTCACTCCTCCCCGCCGGTCCCGGTGGGATGAGGAGAAAATATAAAGAAAAGCTCGTGGGTCGAGACAAGGACAGGGAGGGATCACTCACCACTTATGGTCACGGGCAAAAGACAGGCTCAACTTGGGGAAGAAACAAAATCAATTTAATTTACTACAAATCAAATCAAAACAAGGATATTATCAAGTAGAACCAAACCTTAGAACACCTTCCCCCCACCCCTCCCTCCTTCCCGGCTCAACTCCCCTCCCGGTTCTCTCTACCTCCTCCCCCCGGCGGCGTAGGGGGACGGGGATGGGGGTTGGGGTCAGTTTGCCACACATTGTCTCTGCCGCTCCTTCCTCCCCAGGGGGAGGACTCCTCACTCGTCCCCTGCTCCACCGTGGGGTCCCTCCCACAGGAGACAGTCCTCCACGAACTTCTCCAACATGAGTCCTTCCCACGGGCTGCAGTTCTTCACGAACTTCCCTCGCATGGGTCCTTTCCGTGGGCCGATCTTCAGTCACAGACTGCTCCAGCGTGGGCAGTTCCTTTTCTTAAATATGTTATCCCAGAGGCGCCACCACCGTCACTGATTGGGTCGGCCTTGGCCAGAGGTGGGTCCGACTTGGAGCCGGGGGGAGCTTCTAGCAGCTTCTCACCAGAAGCCACCCCTGTGGCCCCCTCCCCCGCTACCAAGAAAACCCCCACCACACAAAACCATAACAAGGAGATAAATGACTGAGACTGAAAGAGTTAATGTCTCAAACATTGTGGCAGGGCAAGTTCTGCATAACACTGAACTACAGGTGAGAAGCGGATCAGCACAGGACATCAGTGCTGGAGGATGCGCAGTTCTGTGTTCTGATATGCTGAGCAGGGCAGCTCACCATGTATGGCCAAAGATCAAACAACGATCATGCCTGCAGGGAGGGAGAAGTTACTCCCCAAACGACCCCCAAGCCCACCAACCCATTTCCCGAAGGTTCTGAAAGCACAAACCCCACATGACACCTAATTAGCCTAATGAATTTGAGTACCCGCCCAAAGGAGGGGCAAGGACATTATAAAAGAACATGAATTGAAGCCCCACGTGTGCATACCCTCCAGAACTGGACCTCCAGACTGGCTGGACCAATGCTGGACCAAGGACTGCGGAAATCTTTTTGTTTCCTTTCTCTCTTTCCTTCTGTTTTGGGTTTGTGTGGCGGAGGTTTTGGTAGAGGGGGAGGGGCTGCAGGGGTGGCTCCTGTGAGAAGCTACTAGAAGCTCCCCCAGCTCCAAGTCAGACCCACCTCTGGCCAAGGCCGACCCAATCAGTGACGGTGGTGGCGCCTCTGGGATAACATATTTAAGAAAAGGAACTGCCCACGCTGGAGCAGTCTGTGACTGAAGATCGGCCCACGGAAAGGACCCATGCGAGGGAAGTTCGTGAAGAACTGCAGCCCGTGGGAAGGACTCATGTTGGAGAAGTTCGTGGAGGACTGTCTCCTGTGGGAGGGACCCCACGGTGGAGCAGGGGACGAGTGAGGAGTCCTCCCCCTGGGGAGGAAGGAGCGGCAGAGACAATGTGTGGCAAACTGACCCCAACCCCCATCCCCGTCCCCCTACGCCGCCGGGGGGAGGAGGTAGAGAGAACCGGGAGGGGAGTTGAGCCGGGAAGGAGGGAGGGGTGGGGGGAAGGTGTTCTAAGGTTTGGTTCTACTTGATAATATCCTTGTTTTGATTTGATTTGTAGTAAATTAAATTGATTTTGTTTCTTCCCCAAGTTGAGCCTGTCTTTTGCCCGTGACCATAAGTGGTGAGTGATCCCTCCCTGTCCTTGTCTCGACCCACGAGCTTTTCTTTATATTTTCTCCTCATCCCACCGGGACCGGCGGGGAGGAGTGAGCGAGCGGCTGGGTGCTGCTTTGTTACCGGGTGGGCTTCAACCACGACACTCCTCTAGTTAGGAAACTGGAAAAGGAGGGTTAGTAGGCAGCAGCTTTAAAAATTTGTTAATGCCCAAACAGCCTGGGGTCACACAGCTTGAGAAATACTGGTTCAGATTAAGTCTAATGTTATGTCAGTTGTAATCCTGAAGTTGCAAGTTGGCATTCCTGCTGAAAGGAAGCCGCCTTTGATTTCCATCTGGTTGTTCCTGCCCCTTTGTCTCTTGCAGAAGTAATGCACCAGCATTGTTTCAGCCATCTGCTGAACAGTGGCAGGTAGCTGATCTTTTTTGGAGTTCATGTCAAAAATAACCTAGATCAGTTCATGATATTAATCCATGTGTGGATACAGGTCTGAAAAGGAGGAGTGGTGGGAGAGAGTGTGCTACTGTTACATCTTATAGTGCTGGTTTGTTACTTTGAATTCATGCTGGTTTTATGAGGTCATAGTTTTACAGTAACGGGAATGTTTTCTCAACTGAAGGTGGGAAATCTGTGTGGTCTGAACTGTTTCATGACTTGTATTAAGCCTGTCTAAAATTTGAAGATATAGCAAAGTGCTTAATGGTGATTAACGGTTTGTTTCCGAAACATGCATGCAGGAAAATAGCTGTGACAGAAAAAGAAATAATTTGAGTTGCTTTATATGTATTTTTTTCTTTCTGTGAAATAGTTGTATAACTTTTCTCGTTTGGTGGCTGTCGTGGTTTAACCCCAGCCAGCAACTAAACACCACGCAGCCGCTCACTCACTCCCCCCCCACCCAGTGGGATGGGGGAGAAAATCGGGAAAAGAAGCAAAACCCGTGGGTTGAGATAAGAACGGTTTAATAGAACAGAAAAGAAGAAACTAATAATGATAATGATAACACTAATAAAATGACAACAGTAATAATGAAAGGATTGGAATGTACAAATGATGCGCAGTGCAATTGCTCACCACCCGCCGACCGACACCCAGCTAGTCCCCGAGCCGGTGATTCCCCCCCCCCACTTCCCAGTTCCTATACTAGATGGGACGTCAACATGGTATGGAATACCCCGTTGGCCAGTTTGGGTCAGGTGCCCTGGCTGTGTCCTGTGCCAACTTCTTGTGCCCCTCCAGCTTTCTCGCTGGCTGGGCATGAGAAGCTGAAAAATCCTTGACTGTAGTCTAAACACTGCTGAGCAACAACTGAAAACATCAGTGCTATCAACATTCTTCGCATACTGAACTCAAAACATAGCACTGTACCATCTACTAGGAAGACAGTTAACTCTATCCCAGCTGAAACCAGGACAGTATCCACCCCTTATTCTATACCATTGACGTCATGCACAGTTCCCATACCTTTAGTTACATCCTGATCAATCATCATCACCTTTCCATCCCTTTAAGACATATGAACAATGATATATGTGTGTATATATATATATATGTATACACACACAGAGATATCATTCCTTTAGTTCATGGGTCATGTTCATAAAATGTTCATTGAGTTCATTTAGTTTCCGACTCTGGGCTCCATCTGTCATACCAGTCTTTCTGGGCAGGAGGGATGGTGCAAAGTCCTCTCAGTCGGTAGAGCAGAATGGGGCTTCAGTGCGGTGTGACGAGCAGGTGACATTTGGCGCAGCGGGAGGATGGTGTGCACCGTTGGATTGTTGCATGCTGGAGTCAGTTCTGGTTCCATCACTACTGCGCTTTGCTCAGTTTTATCACAGTTCTTTTCTTGCTTGATCTAAGTGATTCTTACTACAGTACTATGGATATAGCATATAACAATTATAGTAAGGATAACATACAGTAGCAGGGTTATAGAGCAACTAATATCATACAGTTTAATTCCGGCTATTCTCATCTAAAATCAAATCCCCTTGAGGCACACATCGGACTTCCCCATCTTTTCGCATCACCCACCAAGTGCACCCAGGCCCTTGAGCAAAAGCAATCCCACGAATGGGTTTACCTTTGCCTGAGGCAGGAGTAACCCAGACTGTCTTCCCTAACATATTTTTTTATGTGCACTACAGGGACTTTATCCCCTTCTACAGTATGTAAAAATTCCGACTGGGCAGGGCCACCCCGATTGGCAGATCCTCTGGTGTTGACTAACCAGGTGGCTTTTGCTAAATGTGTATCCCAATGTTTGAAAGTTCCACCCCCCATTGCTCTCAATGTAGTCTTTAACAGTCCATTGTATTGTTCGATTTTTCCCAGAGGCTGGTGCATGATAGGGGATATGATACACCCACTCAATGCCATGCTCTTTGGCCCAGGTGTCTATGAGGTTGTTTCGGAAATGAGTCCCGTTGTCTGACTCAATTCTTTCCGGAGTGCCATGTCGCCACAAGACCTGCTTTTCAAGGCCCAGGATAGTGTTCCGGGCGGTGGCATGGGGTACAGAATATGTTTCCAGCCATCCAGTGGTTGCTTCCACCATCGTGAGCACATAGCGCTTGCCTTGGCGAGTTTGTGGGAGTGTGATATAGTCAATCTGCCAGGCTTCCCCATATTTATATTTCAGCCATCGCCCTCCATACTAGAGAGGCTTTAACCGCTTGGCTTGCTTAATTGCAGCACGTGTTTCACATTCATGGATAACCTGTGCAATAGTGTCCATGGTCAAGTCCACCCCTCGATCACGAGCCCATCTATATGTTGCATCTCTTCCCTGATGGCCTGAAGCATCATGGGCCCACTGAGCCATAAATGGTTCACCCTTACGTTGCCAGTCCAGGTCCACCTGAGCCACTTCAATCTTGGCAGCCTGATCCACCTGTTGGTTGTTTTGATGTTCTTCAGTGGCCTGACTCTTGGGTATGTGAGCATCTACATGACGTACTTTTACAACCAGATTCTCTAGCCGGGATGCAATATCTTGCCACAGTGCGGCAGCCCAAATGGGTTTACCTCTGCGCTGCCAGTTGCTCTGCTTCCATTGCTGTAGCCACCCCCACAGGGCATTTGCCACCATCCATGAGTCAGTATAGAGATAGAGCACTGGCCACTTTTCTCTTTCAGCAATATCTAACGCTAGCTGGATGGCTTTCACCTCTGCGAACTGACTCGATTCACCTTCTCCTTCAGCAGTTTCTGCAACTTGTCGTGTAGGACTCCATACGGCAGCTTTCCACCTCCGATGCTTTCCCACGATGCGACAGGATCCGTCAGTGAACGGGGCATATTGCCTCTCATTTTCTGGCAGTTTATTATACAGCGGGGCCTCTTCAGCCCGTGCCACCTCCTCCTCTGGCGACATTCCAAAATCTTTGCCTTCTGGCCAGTCCGTGATCACTTCCACAATTCCTGGGCGACTGGGGTTTCCTATGCGAGCCCGTTGTGTGATCAGTGCAATCCACTTACTCCACGTGGCATCAGTCGTGTGATGTGTAGAGGAGACCCTCCCTTTGAACATCCAGCCCAGCACTGGCAGTCGGGGTGCTAAGAGGAGCTGTGTTTCAGTACCAACCACTTCTGAGGCGGCTCGAACTCCTTCATATGCTGCCAATATCTCTTTTTCAGTTGGAGTATAGCGAGCCTCGGATCCTCGATATCCTCGACTCCAAAACCCCAGGGGTCGGCCTCGGGTCTCCCCAGGTGCTTTCTGCCAGAGGCTCCAGGTAGGGCCATTCTCCCCAGCTGCAGTATAGAGCACATTTTTAACATCTTGTCCTGTCCGGACTGGTCCAAGGGCTACTGCGTGAACAATCTCCCGTTTAATTTGTTCAAAGGCTTGTTGTTGCTCAGGGCCCCATTGAAAATCATTCTTCTTTCGGGTCACTTGATAGAGAGGGCTTACAATCAGACTGTAATTTGGAATGTGCATTCTCCAAAACCCCACGACGCATAAGAAGGCCTGTGTTTCCTTTTTATTAGTCGGTGGGGACATAGCTGCTATTTTGTTAATCACGTCCATTGGGACCTGACGACGTCCATCTTGCCATTTTATTCCTAAAAACTGGATCTCCCGTGCAGGTCCCTTGACCTTACTTTCTTTTATGGCAAAACCGGCTTTCAGAAGGATTAGGATTATTTTCTTCCCTTTCTCAAAGACTTCTTCTGCCGTGTTGCCCCATACGATGATGTCATCAAAGTATTGCAGGTGTTCCGGAGCTTCACCTTTTTCCAGTGCAGCCTGGATTAGTCCATGGTAAATGGTGGGGCTGTGTTTCCACCCCTGGGGCAATCGATTCCAGGTGTACTGGACACCCCTCCAAGTAAAGGCAAATTGTGGACGACACTCTGCTGCCAGAGGGATTGAGAAAAACGCATTAGCAGTGTCAGTTGTGGCATACCACTTGGCTGCCTTTGACTCTAGTTCGTATTGAAGTTCTAGCATATCTGGAACGGCAGCACTCGGCGGTGGCGTAACTTCATTCAGGCCGCGATAGTCAACTGTTAGTCTCCACCCTCCATTAGACTTTCGCACGGGCCATATGGGACTATTAAAGGGTGAGCGAGTTTTGCTGACCACTCACTGGCTCTCCAGTTGGCGAATCAACTTGTGGATGGGAATCAGAGAGTCTCGGTTGGTGCGATATTGGCGCCGGTGCACCGTCGTGGTAGCAATTGGTACTTGTTGTTCTTCAACCCTCAGCAACCCCACAATCGAAGGGTCTTGAGAGAGACCAGGCAGGGTAGACAGCTGTTCCGTGCCCTCCGTCTCCAAGGCAGCTATACCAAAAGCCCATCGATACCCCTTTGGGTCCTTAAAATACCCTCTCCTGAGATAGTCTATGCCAAGGATGCACGGAGCCTCTGGACCAGTCACAATGGGGTGTTTCTGCCATTCATTCCCAGTTAGGCTTACTTCAGCTTCCAATACAGTTAACTCTTGGGATCCCCCTGTCACACCAGAAATACAAATGGGTTCTGCCCCCTCATAACTTGATGGCATTAGAGTGCACTGTGCGCCGGTGTCTACTAGAGCCTTATACTCCTGTGGGTCTAACGTGCCAGGCCATCGAATCCACACAGTCCAATAGACCCGGTTATCCCTTTCCTCCACCTGGCTGGAGGCAGGGCCCCTCTCATTCTGGTCAGAGTATCCAGTATTCACTTCTCGTAAAATTGGCTCAGGAGTCCCTTCAAGAGGATCAGAAATAAGATCAGCCCTTCTACTCTGTTTGGAAACCGGAGCGGCATTTTTCCTGGTAGAATCCCCTTTTGTGGTGGTTTTTCCTCGCAGCTCACGTACCCGTGCATTTAGGACCGAGGTAGGTTTTCCATCCCATTTCCTCATGTCCTCTCCATGATCACATAAGTAAAACCACAGGGCACCTCGCGGTGTGTACCTTCTATATTCTCTCTCTTGGGCAGAGGAGCGCTCACTCCTAATAGCTGAGACATTGGTCCTTACAGGTGGGCAACAGGACACCTCCTCTTTCAATTGCTGGAAATCCTCGGACAGCTTCTCCACAGCCGAAATGCAGGCTTGTAGGGAGGAGGAGAGATTTTCTTCGTATTGACGGAGTTGGCGAGCCACTTCATCCACTGTCGGTGCCTCTTCGTCTTTCCAGGTCATTATTGCCAGTGAGTTGGCATAGGACGATGGTGCGCTCCGTACAAACTTCCGCCACATGGGTCGTGTGCCCTGGACTTCGTCTGGATCTTTGGGTAATTGTGGGTTGTCCGGGTCATGATGAATCGTCTCTAGCACAGCTAATTCCCTCAGATATTGGATACCTTTTTCCATGGTTGTCCACTTGCTTGACTGACATATAACATCTTCCTTAAAGGGGTACCTTTCCTTCACACTTGACAGGAGTCGCCTCCAGAGGCTGATGGCTTGTGTCCCTCTTCCAATTGCCTTGTCAATGCCACCTTCCCTGGCAAGCGATCCCAGCTGCTTGGCTTCCCTACCTTCTAATTCCAAGCTATTAGCCCCATTGTCCCAGCATCGGAGGAGCCAGGTGATAATATGCTCACCTATACGGCGGCCAAAATCTTTTCGCATATCCCGCAGCTCACTCAAGGATAGGGACCGGGTTATTACCTCTGCTTCTGCCTCTTCCTCCTGTTCCCGTGATGACCCTGGTTCGCCTTCATCCTTCGCTAAGCGAACTGATTTTTTTTGTATATTTCTTTTTCTGTACGGGGGCAACTGATACTGGTGCAGGTTGGTCCGCTGGTTCAGTTGCAGTACCGCTCACCGGGTCTTGGATAACCACAGCGTCTGTCGCCGGGGTTTGGGTAGCTGCTGTGCTCGTTGCTGGGGCTGGAGGGACCTCAGTGCCCGTTGCCGAGGTTTGGGTAGCTGCCGTGCTCATTGCCGAGGCTGGAGGGGCTGCAGTGCCTGTCGCTGAGGTTTGGGTAGCCACAGTGCTCATCGCCGGGGCTGGAGGGGCCACAGTGCCCGTTGCCGAGGTTTGAGTGACCGCAGTGCTCATCGTTTTGTTGTTAGGTCCAGAGACCTTCTCTTCCCCTTGAGGGTACTGAGTGGTGTCGAACAGGGCTCGATAGGCATGGGCCAGGCCCCAGCACGTTGCAGTGATTTGTATCTCTCTCTGGAGCTGCCGGGGTGACAGCATACCTTTTCCAAATATTTTACTAGTTCTTCTGGATTCTGCACTTGTTCAGGGGTGAATTTCCAAAACATTGGAGGTGCCCACTTTTCTAGGTACTTGCCCATACTACCCCACACACCCTGCCACTCATAATTATCCAGCCTTGGGGCAGATCTCTGGGTGATTTTCTTAAATAGTTGTTTAACCTTAAAAGAGAGCTGAACCACATTCAGAAGCATGCTAATTCCTAGCAGTAGGGCTAGGACCGTGCTGGTCCCAACATCCCAAGAGTATTCAAATTTTCCAAAATTCTCAAACACCATTGTAACTGGACTGAAGGAGAAAGGAGAGGGGAAGAAAGGTCCCCCACCCATAGACTGGTTTTCCAAGGAGGAAAGGTAAATGGTATAATTATTAATAGTTTCCCACACATGGCTCCCGGAGTATAAAGGTGACAATGCTGAGTGCAAGTACCGGATTAATCCCACAGCCGACGACTTTATCATACCATAAACCAGTGTTATACAATACATCAAAGCGAAAACCTTAATCCACCTCCCACGGATGATAAGCAGCAGAAGAGGGACTACATACAGCAAGCGAGGTGATACATAACAGAACTTTAAAAACCAGAGCAACAACTCTAAGAACACATAAATCAACATAATGACCAGCGACTATTAGACCGATATAATGAATGCTTATAACAAATTTGTTTTAACAAGCTCTGGTCAGGTTTGTCGTTATCTCAACCCTTCGGGCCCCACGTTGGGCGCCAAAAAGGACTGATGTAGAGAAATTCCATGCGGGGACGGACGGCAGCACACCAATATGATTATCGAAGTCGCCAGTTTATTGAGCATAGCAGACCATTCTTATACAATTCTCTAAGTTCCTCAAAAGCTCTGATTGGTTGCTGTGTGCAAGCATACAGTGTCCACGCGCATAAACATAAAACATAATTGGTTATACTACTCTGTACACGTGCATAAACATAAGGCATAATTGGTCACACCACTCTGTACACGCGCATAAACATAAGGCATAACTGGTTATATCAATCAAAACATGCGAAACTTGTCTCAATCTAATTGGTCAAGATAAACTGCCGAACTGAGGTTGGTTGTGCCAAGTTCCCTTTATCGTGGAATGTGCACCTGTGTTCTTCTAATTGGTAACTTTCTTTTTTTGTCTTCTTGTTTACCCTGTTCAAGGCCTTCTAAAGGCATCTGGAATGCTCTCGTGTACTCTACTTTCAGACCCAGTCACTAAGTTCCGTATAATTGACTCCTACATCTCCCCCTTTTTCTTTAAAAAGAGCATTAACAGATCTAGTCACCATCATCCGCGAACATTGAATCATACATGGGATAAGAACCAAGATTATAAATATAGGAGCCACCAAAGAAATCAACCACTTTAATATTCGCTGTATCCAAGGTCCAAATCCCAATGATTTTAACCATTCACTAAACGGGTCAGTATAATATCTAATCTTGTTTAGGTTCTCCCGTAACTGATTTAACTGTTTGTGAATGCTTATAGAATGGCCCGACAGGTTCATGCAACACATTCCTTCAAACTCTTCACACCCATGTCCTTGCGCTAAAAGTAAGAAATCTATAGCCACTCGATTTTGCAAAACAGCATGCCTGATACTATCAACATCGTTAAGAAGTTCTGATATCATTAATGATGTTAAATTGAATTGTTTTACAGACCAGCAGGCTAATCTTTTTAGTTCCCTATAATTTCTTCCTGCCGCTCCACCGGGAAGAAACGTTGCTAATGCAACAAACTTCGCCATGGACAAAAATTCCACCTCATCTTTACAGGTTTCATCAAAATTTTTAACTCCTCTCTTTTCCCTGCGTGCTCTGGTGTTACTAGTCAATTGTCTCATGGAGGGTGTAAACATTGTCAACTTACCCAAGTGTTACGGATGCACGCATAACCAAATCCAACAGGTGTTAAAACTCAGATTTATTCTTCAGCAAAAGTTAGTTAGAAGTCCGATAACATTCTATAAAATCACAGGCTCAATGATGTAAAGAGAATTAATACTACACGGCTGACTTAAGAATCCCCAAGATTTAAAGCGATGGCTCAAAACGCGCGTATCACTCACCTAAAAGCTGAGGGCTCTCTCCCTCGAGGAGTTACCTCAGGCGGTGCCCTAGCCCGAGGGGGAGTCCCCGACTGCAGACCCGCTGCTCCGAGGAGGACTGCCAACGTGTCCTCCGGCAGGACCCCGTTTATACCCCTGTCGAATCTGACCTGTGGTCATTTAATTCTATTGGCTAGGAGGGTCACCTCGGTGTACCTGGCGCATCTCGATTGGCCAGTTCAAATTTCAAGCTGCAGCCTCCAGGGTTTCCTTCCCCTTCTCCCTTCCTGGAGAAGTTTTGTTTCCTGCTGGCAGGATGGGGGGGCGGGATGTACTGCCACACCAAGTAACATGGTCCTCCTACAGGCTTATATGGTATACCGTTCCATGCCCTATCTCCACAAATCAAAAACACTCCTGGGGGCAACAATTTTCCCCCCTGCAGTATTTACATCAAAATTTGCAGCATCAATGTCAGGCCATAAGGACAACCCTGTTATGTTCTGCCATCCCATAAAGTATGACCCTGGTTGCTCTTTCTCCTTCCTTAGTAAAACGGTGTCCCCAAAAAATATTGCCCCTATGCCATTATAGGGTTGTAATTGTGATCGGAGGTATCGACAATCTTTTAAATGGGAAATATTGGTTACCTCAACCGGGGGCAAGGAAAACATTAAATCTAATTCCTGAAGGGGCAAGTTCACACTAATCAGAAGGTTTTCTACAAACAATTGCTGTTGTTTAGCTCCTATCAAAGAGGGCCACCACTTTTCGCTAATATTTATGCACATCGCCGAATCGCTTGTTGTCATCATGTTGAATTTTTTAAATTCTATGTTGTAGCTGGTCTGGTTGTACCATGAGCTGTAAAATTCAGGGTTAAAGTCTGGATACCCAATTAGACATGTACGAAAAGGATCCCCTGGTGTAGCTAAAGACAAACAAAATCAGTCTGTCCGGTACTGTTCGCCCAAGTTACCCACATATTCTGCCTGGGGTCAATTTTAAATACAGATCCCGTGACTAAGGTCATCGCAGTCATTATCACTACTATTTCTTTTTCCAAACTCATCTTTTTTTTTTTTTTTTTTTGTCTTTATCATAAGCCAATCAACATTAAATCAAATATATTTGCTGTAATAGCTTGTATTGGGTCTGGCTGAGATGGAGTTAATACTCCCCATAGCAGCCCTCATAGCACTGTGCTCTGCATCAGTAGCTAGAAAGGTGTTGATAACACACCAGTGTTTTGGCTACTGCTGAGCAGTGCTGGCACAGCATCAAGGCTGTCTCTCCAACATTTTTGCCCCCCCCCTCAATGGCAGGCTGGGGCAGGGCGAGATCTCGGGAGGGGACATAACCAGGACAGCTGACCTAAACTAACCAAACAGATATTCCATACCAGATGACGTCAGCTCAGATATAAAAGCTAAGTAAAGGGAGACGGAGGGGGGGCATTTTCGTCTTCCGGAGCAACCACTACGCGTTCTGAAGCCCTGCTTCCCAGGAAGTGGCTAGACATCGCCTGCTGATGGGAAGTAGAGAGTAATATCATTTGTTTTTCTTTGCTTTCGCGCGCGACCTTGGCTTTCAGTTTATTAAACTGTCCTTATCTTGACCCACGAGCCTTTTGTTACATTTTCTCCCCCCTGTCCAGCTGAGAAGGGGGAGTGATAGAGCGGCTTTGGTGGGCACCTGGCATCCAGCCAGGGTCAACCCACTACATAGCTCTAAGCTGCTTATTCTCTTATACAATTAATAACATGCACGAAGCCAAAATCAGCAAGCGATCTATTGCAAAAAATAAATGCTCTGCTCATCTACGCAAGGTTAGTAGGTTAGTTGGTTAGTTGATTAGTTGAATTTCTATCACAATAATCACACAAAAATTGTTTATCTTTTTCACCCACTCATACTACTCTCCGCGTCTTCTGCCTACATCCTGGGCAGAAGATGCATATCTAGGGCTGGCACCGTACCCTGGTTTTTTTGGGGTTTTTTTTTTTTTCTCCACACACGTTCTTGATTTTCGTATTGACTGCCAGTCTCCGCCGTGGTTTGTCCAGGTAGTCTATCCAGGGCTTCAGAATTTGCTGAAGTCTCTACTGTCTCCTGCTCTTGATCTCCTGAGTTGTCTGTGACATCTGATTGTTTAATCCATGGCTCAACCCATTTCGCTGGTATCCAATAGGGCTGCTCGTTACCTGTGGAAACACAAGCATATCCTCTTCCCCACGTGAATAGCTTGCAAGGTCCCTGCCATTGTTGTAAATCTGGATTGAATATTGAAACTTGTGGCTGGTTTTCATCAATATTTTTGCTCCCACACATATGCCTAGTAATTGGGATCTGATCCTCGGTACCGCGTGGCTGTAGCCAATTCAAAACATATAGTGCTTTGCTTATTAATTCTTGGGGGGTACAATGCCGCATGTCTTCCCCCATTTTTAAGATATTTAAATGATCTTTTAAGGTTCTATGTGCACGCTCAACAATAGCTTGACCAGTAGAATTATGGGGTATGCCAAATGTATGAGTTATTCCCCATAACTGTAAAAATGTTTCTAATGACTGGGCGCGATATCCCGGGCCATTGTCTGTTTTAATTTCCGTTGGCACTCCCATGGCAGCGAATGCTGCCAAAAGGTGCTTAATTACTGATCTGGCATTAGTTGACACATGAACAGTAGCCCACATAAGGTTCGAATACGTGTCAATAGATACATGAACGTATTTATATTTCCCAGAACTGGGATACTCCGTAACATTTGTTTGCCAAATTTGCAATGATGATAATCCCCGGGGGTTTACCCCTTGTGGTTGTAAGTTTGGAATGTTCGCGCAGTCAGGGCAAGCAGCAATAATACTTCTGGCTTGCTGCAATGGGAGGTCAAACTGCTTACTCAGTGCTTTTGCTGACTGATGATAAAATTTATGGGATAACAGCGCTTGTCCAAATAAATCAGGTTTGGGTGTATTTAAGCAAATGTCTGCATTGGCTACTACCAACCGATCCGCACGCGCATTACCTTCCACAATAAATCCTGGCAACGTTGTATGGCTACGAATGTGATCGATAAAAAATAAGTCTGTTCGTTTTTCTAATAACGTCCATAATTTCAAAAACGCCATAAATAGCTGCTCATTACTTACAGATTTTAGCAAGGATCTGTGCATACGTCTGACTACCCCAACGACATATTGCGAATCCGAAATAATGTTGACAGGTGATTTATCCCATTTTTTTGAAAACAGAACATACGGCTAATAACTCAAGCACCTGTACTGACCCTTCTGACAAAATGACTTCAGACTTCCAAGATCCATCCTGAAGATACACAAATCCCGCTTTACCTGTTCTGCTGCTAGCATCAGTAAAAACAGTAATTGCTTCCAATGGGTTTTCACTGCAAATAGAGCGTGGTTCCAATGTCAACATTGTTTTAAACAATGGGTGAGGGGGATAGTGATTGTCCACTTCCCCCTTAAAGCCCATCAGAGCTACTGCAAGGCAATCATTTTTCATCATGGCATTATTCACAATATCAAGTGATATAGGCAAAATAATTTTGTCCATTTGCTTCTCTGAAATTTGTATCACCCTCGGTCCTGCCTTTTGAATGCACATCCCCAAGGCTTCAACTCTAGCGACTACCGTTTTTGACATGCTAGCAGGCAAGAATATCCATTCTATTATTATCAACGGGTTTTGTTCCTGTTGTTCATCCCACTGACCCAAAATTCCCGCAACTTCCTTATCTGAAGTATATACATATAAATTTATGGGTAAGTCAGGAACGTATCTGCCAGACATGGATGAAGTGATTTTTTTGTTCAACTGCTGCCAAGGCTTGCCGTCCCGGTGCACTCAGTTGTCTTGTGGAAGTTAAGCTATTGCTACTCCGCAATAAATCCAGCAGTGATTGCAAGTCTGTATTTGTAATACCACAATAAGGTCGAATCCACTGTAGGTCTCCGACAAGCTTTTGCACGTCATGTACATTTCGTATGTCTTTGTGTAGTGACAACTTTTGTGGACAAACAGAGGCTTCTGCAACTTGCAAACCCAGATATTTCCATGGTGCCGTTAGCTGAATTTTTTTTGGAGCTATGACTAGGCCATACGTCCCAAGGCACATTTAAAGGTCAGATAATACCTGTTCATATGAAAGTTGTTGTGCACAGACAATCTTGACCTGTTATGTTGGCCAAGGTGACCTACACGTTAGTTTTTGGCTGAGGTGGTATTCATATTGCCGCACCATCTAGGACGTTCCAGATGATGATGGTCGTACAAATCGAGCAGGAGTCCATCGTGGGCCTGTATCCCTAATTTCCGGCCGCTCCTGATATGTGGATAAAAAGTGTCTAAATATCGGTGGACCGCCTGCATCAGACCAATGATTTAGAAAATTTAAAACATAAGTGGCTTTAGCTAACTTTTCTTGTGGAGAGAGATTCCCTACTCCCTTTTTTTTTTTTTTTCATCAATTAACACCTGCTGTATTGCCCTTTGCAAAGGTCTATGGACACAATTAATTAAACACAGTAAAAGCAACATTATACCTAATAAAATACATAAGAATAAAAGAAACCCCGATTTTTAACAAAGATACAAACCAACTCCTAAGTCCCCATCCTGCAGCTAAATGCTCTAAGCTGAAATGACAGCTTTCTTAATTGCGTTAAAGCTCTTGCAGCTCCTTCTTGCCTCTGCAGTTCTGTTATCTTGTTTATTAATTGCTCCACTGTCCAAGTTCCTCATGTCCATTGTTTTTCTGGTGGTTCAAAAGTCCGTTCATACTGCAGCTGTCACGTACTCTGGCCCACTCATGCTAACTGCGGCCTACTTATGCTAACTCTAAATAATCAGGCTCAAAGAAATGTCCCCTATTTTCCATGAAATCTCCCACAATTTCCCCTTTTTGTTTTTGTGCAAGCCAAGTTACATGAAATGCTTTTGTAATCATATGTTCAATTATTTTTATGATACGTGGTACAATCATTACAACTGCTAATATTACAATTAAAATAACTAAGCCATGCATAAGCAAATCTTTCAACCATCTCGTAATTCCCAAACTTGCTAGCCATCCACTTAACCCTGTGTCAGTTACTGTGAGCCTTTTACTGTGAATCATATTGATATCGGGTGTTAGTAACATAAGTTGTCCGAGGCTACATGGCCTCCCGTTAAGTTTCGATGGAATTCTCCCTCACGCTCTATCCCCACAAATTAAAAACATCCCTGCAGGTAAAGCAGGTGGAATAGAAAAAAGGAGTGTGATATTCTGGAATAGATATAGTTACACCAAGCTGTAGCATTTCTATATACAGGCAAAATAGCATTTACATTCTGACCCTTTCGAGTGGTGTCATAGGTGTAATTAAACATCACACAGGCATTCACGATGACTGATCCTAACAACTCTAACTCTTGAGGTTCTTGCGTTACTTGAGGCAGGTGTGCATACACACCGTCCCAATTATCGACACAGGATTGTGGGTTAGTACAAAGGGAAAATTCAGGCATTGGATCTGGCCAGGTGTCTAGAGGTAACCCCACCAAAGAGGTAGAAAAAGGGTTTTCAGGGGTAGCGACAGAAAGACATATAGCTTCTTGATGCGTTATGTTTGCCAAAGTTACCCATACATTCTGTTTTGGTTGTTGGATCATCCATTCTTCACTTATGTGTGTCACCCATAACAGGCCAAATGCAGTGAGGAGGAGGAAAGCGGGGGGGGGGGGGGGAAGGGGGTGCATCAAAGGATACGGTTTAGCGGTTTTTCTCTCTTCACAGCAGCTTCCAGCTGTGCCAGCTTTTCTATTACTGACTGCAACTGCTGCGAAGTAGGCTCTGGCCCCTCTTCATGCTCTTGAGGCGACCCAGGTGTAGACGGACGCAACAGAGGGTATATGCTAGGTATAATTTGTTCATGTTGAGCGGCGATCTCTGGGGGCTGTTTTCCTGTAGGCAGATTTTTACTCGCTTCCTGATTCTGTAGGGTTTCCTTTAAGTGTACGGTTAGGGAGGTTTGGGAACTGTCAGATAGCTGATTAATACCGGCAGTCCCAGGGAGTGGAGTAGAAATCAAGGGCACAGGAGCAGGCGGACAAGCTCCAAAAGTCTCTCTCGCTGCATTATGTTTTTCTCCCCACGTTTCTCCTTCGCTTGCGGTGGGAGAGAGAGCAGCAAAAGCAGCCGCAGCCGCTTTACGATCTGCTTTCATTTCTTGCAGAGTTGTCTTAATTACTTTCCATAAAGTTGCAAGACCTTTAACTTCTTTAGACCCGTCACTAATTTCATCCCATAGGGAGGTTCCGATAGCTTCCCAGGTACTAAGCTCAAAAGCTGCACCCACACTAATTAAAAGGTTTCTGTCCTTGCTCCATTGTAAAAGCCGCTTTAAACAAGCTTCATCATATTTTATGCCTCTCTTTGAGAGTATATGTTGGAGGAGCTTAACTACCACTTCTTCTTCTTTGGAAAGCGTAGACCCCATCTCCTCCCCTGACCGCTCACCTCCTTTACGGGCGAGTCCTCACCTCAACGGGCGAAAAAACGACAGCGCTGTCTTATCTGCCTCTATGGGCACACCAGCCGGGGCAGCCGGTCTTTCAGTCAGGATCCTCCCGTCTGTTTTTTCAACCAGCCTCATAAATGTCTTTACGGCTGCCTTTTCCTTCGCAGATGCTGCGATACCCATGCCGCCTTTTATCACGTAAGCTTACGATTCCTGCCTCTCTCGAGCAGTCCGGCGCTTTCTTCTAAGCCCACCGGCATCCGCGGCAATCTCCCCCGCCTTTTCAGTCGTTAGCGTTCCCCTCTTGTTCCTTACCGGATCACGTCGGAGTCGCCAGATGTAGAGAAATTCCATGCGGGGACGGACGACAGCACACCAATATGATGATCAAAGTCGCCAGTTTATTGAGCATAGCAGACCATTCTTATACAATTCTCTAAGTTCCTCAAAAGCTCTGATTGGTTGCTGTGTGCAAGCATACAGTGTCCACGCGCATAAACATAAAACATAATTGGTTATACTACTCTGTACACGTGCATAAACATAAGGCATAATTGGTCACACCACTCTGTACACGCGCATAAACATAAGGCATAACTGGTTATATCAATCAAAACATGCGAAACTTGTCTCAATCTAATTGGTCAAGATAAACTGCCGAACTGAGGTTGTTTGTGCCAAGTTCCCTTTATCGTGGAATGTGCACCTGTGTTCTTCTAATTGGTAACTTTCTTTTTTTGTCTTCTTGTTTACCCTGTTCAAGGCCTTCTAAAGGCGTCTGGAATGCTCTCGTGTACTCTACTTTCAGACCCAGTCACTAAGTTCCATATAATTGACTCCTACAGACTGTCGTGGTTTAACCCCAGCCAGCAACTAAGCACCATGCAGCCGCTCACTCACTCCTCCGCCCCACCCAGTGGGATGGGGGAGAAAATCGGGAAAAGAAGCAAAACCTGTGGGTTGAGATAAGAACGGTTTAATAGAACAGAAAAGAAGAAACTAATAATGATAATGATAACACTAATAAAATGACAACAGTAATAATGAAAGGATTGGAATGTACAAATGATGCGCAGTGCAATTGCTCACCACCCGCCGACCGACACCCAGCCAGTCCCCGAGCCGGCGATTCCCCACCCCCACTCCCCCCAGTTCCTATACTAGATGGGACGTCACATGGTATGGAATACCCCGTTGGCCAGTTTGGGTCAGGTGCCCTGGCTGTGTCCTGTGCCAACTTCTTGTGCCCCTCCAGCTTTCTCGCTGGCTGGGCATGAGAAGCTGAAAAATCCTTGACTTTAGTCTAAACACTACTGAGCAACAACTGAAAACATCAGTGTTATCAACATTCTTCGCATACTGAACTCAAAACATAGCACTGTACCAGCTACTAGGAAGACAGTTAACTCTATCCCAGCTGAAACTAGGACAGTGGCTAACAGCAGTAAGGACTACCTCTTTTCCAGATCTAAATGTTGTTCTTCCAAGACCTCAGTCTAAAAGCTTCCTTACATCTATTTTGTCATGGCTTCCCACCTGATCTGAAATTTTGAATTAAACTTCTTTATTGGTCTAAGATGCAATATCCTTCCTGTGGCATTTGAGGGTAGGAAGCCATCAATAGGATCCTTCAAAAAGATGTAGCAGTAAAAGTAAAGCAATGGTAAGAAAATAAATGTTTTTCGGAGAAAGCTTTTAGATAATCTTTGATCATATTAAAAAATGAATATAAAAGGTGACTGCTTTTAAACTGACTTTGCAAATACTATGGAAATTTCTAATCTGAAATT